>NC_057807.1:503347072-503350707 GCF_018294505.1 Triticum aestivum | reverse complement strand
TGGAGCAGTTGATTCGATATTGTGGAAGTAGTAAAATCATTGTTCATCTTCTCAAAGAGGCGAAGAGCCAAGCGCAGACCGAACATGGTAGTTGCGAGCGCTCGCGTGGTAGTCTTTGTGTAGGGGTGGGGCGTGGTGAGGAGCCTTGGAAGATGCATATAGCCAGGCTCTTGCATGAGACAAAATTGCCATGTAAGCAGGCTATAATCCCGCAATTGTACTTTCTCTTAATAGTAGCCCTGTAATCCGGAAAGGAGGGACTACTCCCTCCGTTTTTATTTAGTCCGCGTATTAGATCTGGTAAAAGTCAAGCTTTATAAACATTGATCAAATTTATAAAAAAAATATAGCAATAACAAACCGGTATAATTATATTTATTATTGAATGTACTTTCACATCATATATACTCTATTTGTTATGATAAATGTTTATATTGTTTTTTATAAGCTTGGTCAAACTTTATGAAAATTTGACTTCAGTTAACTCTAATATGCAGAGTAAATACAAACGAAGGGAGTATTTCAACAAGTGACCAAGAGTACACCCTAAATGAGTACAGATGGAGCAAAATGAGTGAATCTACAGCGTAAATAAATACACAGTTCTCTCATTTTCCTCTCCGCCTTGGTTGTGGTGCACAATTCTGAGTATACTACTACTGACAACCAAACTTATATATTCAAAACTGAGCATTACTACAAGTCACGAGTTCAAAACGAGAAAGTGGAGCAAGTATAGCATGCCTGTGCCATTCGCGTCACACCCCCACATGGTCGCGGTGCATAATGTAGTAAATGACTAGTCTCTTCTTGACCCACATTTACAACGATACTAATTGAATGCCAAGGAGGGAGAGGGTAGCGGTTCCCGAGACGTTGAATGGTGAATGATGCATCCTCAATTAGCATGCAGAGGGAATTAATTGGAGAAACAAAATAAAGCGAGCACGATGTGAATGCAATAAAGTTTGGACTCTCATATAAAGGCGCCCCACCACTCCAATCCATCTACTCCTAGTCCCTGCACAACACTGCTCACTCCAATCCAAGACCAAGTGACCAAAAGCAACAAGCACCTATGGAGGCGATGGACGCGAGTGTCAGTCGGCTGTGCCAGATCATTGAAGACGCCGACCTGCTACCCCGCACCATGCAACATTTCTAGACGGTGCTGGCGACCGCCAACGTCATAGCCCTTGCAAGCACCGGCTTCGCCTCTTGCATGGACGACATGATGGTCCGCTCCATCCGCAAGTTCACCGTCGTCAAGAAGCACGCGAAAGACCTTGCCGTACTGCTCTAGCCTGCGTGCCCAGGCTCCTCATTGCCTGCCACCCTCATCGGCCTCCATGGTGATGAACTCTTTCAAGCCTTGGTGGCTCTGCAGGTGCCGGCGGTCGCGAGGAAGCATGTGCACCTAAAGGCCGCGCTCGCCATGCAGCGCCTCACCATGCAAGAAACCGTCGACCTGCACATCCACGTCTACGAGGAAAGCGTCTACATATGCCACTACAAGGCTAGCGAAGACGGAAAGACGTTGGCCTTCTTCCAGCGGTTGGAATCTTTGGGCGCCATCGTTCAGAAGCACGTCGACCTGGCCACGAAAGTCACTGCTACTTAGCCGCCGTTTGGTGGGCCTGCGCCCTGTGTCGAGGAGGTGGACGTCATCGATGGATGCGTCTTTCTTCTTGCCTCCTGTAACCAGCATTGCATCGCCTCGTGGCCTTAATGTTTTATTAGTGTATGGGACTTTTATTACAGTCGTAACATTTTTCTAAAAGAAAACGAGACTATCCCGTGCTAGACTAGCCTGTTGTCATTTTTTATAGAAGAAAAATCCGTGAGCACCAAGCGCTCGAGCCGAGACTCGAACCCTTGTGGGTTGGCTGCGAACTCCCGCGCCTTGCGAATGGAGCGTACACTCCATTCTCCAGTCATAACATTTTCACTGTGAGTTGGGGCCGTAGTTGAGCAAACCGACCATCAGCAAATCCCCACCCCGCCCGCCGTGCATCAGCTGAGTTAGAATTAGAAGAGAGAAATGAGGGAGAAGAGCTAGCTGTAGGACGGACGCTGTTGTCAGATGGGACTCGTGTTGATAGAATGGGAGTAGTATTGTACATGCTACAGACTGGACTGTAGCACTTTTTTTATGGCCATATCACCACATTGTTTTCTATGGCCTATTGCGTGCTGGTTCACTAGACTGCCGTGGTTCGCACTCCTCCAACGTGAGTAGTAGTACTAGTATATATACACTTTATATACCACATGATTCTTTGCTCCTTCTTACGTACTTCACCGACATGTGGGAGAGCCAGCATCTGGGTCGACGTGTCATGCACCAGATTAGAGTGGGGAACGGATGGGGGCATCACCCCGATCGTAGCGCCAGTAATTCATGACTACTAGCAAGATGCCCATGCATCACACAGAACATCAAGATGTATTTGTATGAGTAGTTTATCTTGTGGGAGAAAAGGATGAACGAAGGAAGGACTTATTTGCAAACGTGGAGAGGGGTGTGAGTATATTTTTGCAAAATTGCCATTGGTTCCTTCCTATCCGTCAGGTATAAATCGGACGGCCTATATTGTATAATGGCACGCACACCATCATCACCAACTCTGTTTTTTAATAAGAGTAGAGAAGTAGAGATAGTGAGTAGTCATATCACAGACCCCGTCTTTCCAGCAGTAACACACCTTCAAATCGCACAACCCTACCTTTCCAGCAGTAAATTGAATCCGCTACTCCCTCACCCTCCTCGCCTCTCTGTCAAACCGCCTACGTGAAAACTGCCATGCGTACTGCCCGGGAGAAGCCCCGCCCTCAACTTTTAACTACTCATAGTATAATTTTATATCAATGAATTGCGCCATGGAGAAGAAAACAAAAAGAAAAATGTGGTACATGTAAACAAATATAGTTCAAGTTCTAGCTAGCGATTTGGAATATAAACCGTGCATATACGTATAGGTTACTTCGAAGTAGGAGTACTGAGTCCATTGATGCAATGTGGTTAAACTGTACTATCGATATCTCAAAGCCATAATAGTTCGAGCTTGTTTGTTCTATATAAATACCACTACTGTACTAGGTAAGTAGGAGTCGTACAGTTAGTCGCGTTAAATAGAGAGTTTCTTTTCTTTAATGCCACGTACACAAACTGAAACGCTTGTTGTGGAGAGAAAAAGATAATCACTTCACTATATATATATAGGCAGGGGCCTGAGCACTTGCTTTACTAGGGTTGCTCTCTTCATTCTCTCATCCTCTCCAGATCTAAACAAGACAACGGTAGCAACGTTTTCTCTCTGGTCACCACTGGTCATAGATCCGGCAGAATCCTTTCGGCCGGTGTGTGTAGAGGACTAGTGCATCGTTCACACGGTCATCAGCGGCGAGGGAGGAAACCCACAACTATCGGAGGGTCTCGATCTCTGCCCATGCCGTTCTCTCCGACACAATGCCGGCTCAGGAGGTCTTCCGACACTTCTTTGTCCCTTCCGTATTGTGCACAAATCCGACGACCCTCAGGTATAAGTTCTTCGAAAACGGCCTTGCTCTACTTCCCCAGCTCCCCACGTGTCTGCATGTGCATCTTTTCGATTTAGTTACACCTTAGTCGACTG
>NC_057807.1:503327109-503346719 GCF_018294505.1 Triticum aestivum | reverse complement strand
TATCTATCTTAGGGTTCAGGGTGGGGGCGATTGTCGCCAGCGGTGGGTGGGGGCAGTAGGGGGGACGGTGGCATGGGGATCGCCGGAGAAAAATCTCGACGTGGGGGTGGGGGTGGGTAGAGGGATGGCCGGGGCACCGGTGGACCGACGGTTGGGAGTGGTTTCGGGGAGGGCGAGGTGGCGCGGGAGCTACTTCATGCAAGCGAATTGAGGACTTGGTTCAAACAACGAAGAAAGGGGGGAAAGTCATAGCATGAATCTAGGACTTGATTCAAAGATGAAATAATAGGGGGAAAGTAGTAGTGACTGGATACACAACCAGTCTCTTGGTTGAAAAGGGAAATGAAGGGAAAAGGAAGTACAAACTAGATAAGGAACAAATCTGTTATTGGTTGAAAAAAGGATAGAAAGTGGAGGCTGGTGGAGAAGTCAACAGAGTATGTCGAGGATTAGATTTGCTGCCTTCACATAGTAAAAGGTTTCCATTATTAGATTTGCTGCCGTCACAGAGTATGACCAAAATCGGCAACACCACTTTATGCCTCCTTTTAGGTACATTGTGCTGATGCGTCCATTGTCACATGTCCTTCTACCAAATTTTTGATGTTGTTAATGTAAGGGCGCATATAAAATGAAGTGATCACACTGTTACCTTAAGGACATGTCTAACGAGTGTTACTGTTAATCTAATGCCTCCAGTGATATGATGCAATTAAACTGTGTTACAAATGGTACTCCTACTTTTTTTTCCCAGTATGATAAGTAAGATGCTTCTTTACGCTGCTGAGTGTCCTGGTGTCCCCACGGTCCCATGCCCTTAAACCAACACTTTAGCTGTTCTTGATCTACTTTATCTGGTAAACAAGCAATGCCACCACTAAAGTAATCCCATATTTGATGAATGTAATTGTTGATCGTAATGCTTCCGGTAACCAGAAGCATTGCCGATGTTTTAAAATATCTACTATCCTTGCGTGATTTCCATGAACATAATCAAGATGCTTCTTTTTACTTCGTGTATGTTTCATATATTGTTGTTGACCAGGAACTATTTTCTTTCTATTTTTTTGGGCAGACAGGGATATCCGTTTCACCTTGTTGCTATTGTGACCTTTTGGTGAACTGCACAAAACACTTTTTTTAGAATGAGTGTCTTGTGCAGTTCAAATAAAATGTCACGTGGGCAACATCTCTCAATTTTGGTGGAATTGCACAAAATGGTAATTGGAGTTTCCAAAATCTCCATCAAATTCTGTTGGTAATCTCGTGCAACATTTTATTAGGCTTTGCAAGATGAGCCGTTACTGTCACCATAATGGCACTTTATTTTAGTGGAACTGCACAAAATGATAAGCAAATTATAGTTGCACCTTACATGAGCAGGACAACCAACCTTAATGTTGCTCAATTTTTGTGCAACTACTAAAGAAGAACCTACCAGCTCAGGAGAGCAACTACTTCTTGCTAGCTGAATGATGCAATCTTTGCTTCATTTCAGGGGAACTGCAGAAAAAGTGGCATGAATTGAATCATCGAGTGGAGTTGTAGGTTGACGTCCACTAGTGCCACTATTATAGTAATCATGCTCTTTATTATCCGTGTTGTGCAAATAGGAATACTCAACTACAAATGTTGTGATGGTCAAGAGCATTCACTAAGTTCTTGGGTTGTATCACACGTCTAGCCAAGATGGATTTAATCCCGATATTCACTTTATGTAAAGTCTCTAATGGGTTGGTTCTGAATCTTGCAAGCTGGGAATCAATGAGATGTGTAGGCATCTTTGTTGTACTTATTATTTGAATCTTATTTGTTGGTTCTGAATCTTGCAAGCTAGGAAACATGGCATGATGATGCAAAGGCAGCAACCATAACAAACTGTTCAATCTTGGTAGTATTGTTTGTGTGGATGTGCGGCAAATGTGCTGATCATGTGTGTCCTGAGAATAATAATTCTAATTGTTGTGCATGTTGATCCTATAGAACTAATAGAACGAGCCAATGCATTGCTTGTTTTAAGAATAAATTTTAATTAAAGCTAATTAAATTTAAGTAAAGTGACCACTAACACTTGTTATTACAGTACCAATAAAGACCCGCTCGTGAACCGACGTGTGTGTGGCCGGAATAGGTTTCTTAATGGAGGCATTTGAATGCGCTGAGGGTGCATGTTCCGCTGGGCGTGCAGTTGGCGAGGGAGGGGTACTAACTATTGTCGCCTGTACACACTTAGTTTACTGTTAATTCCAGTTCCCCAAGAGCTAAAAAACGAACTACTGCAACCGCCTACTCACTCGTTCACTTGAAGAGATTACAATGGCGACCCGAGGGGTGAACCTGCTGGATATGGACTTCAGCAAGGAGTTCACCTTTGAGTTATCTGTTCAGTTCCATGGTTGCACCAAGTGGAATGTGATGTACACCAATGATCTGGACTCGGTGAAGCTCTGCCTCACCGAGTTCAAGCAGTACCTACAGGATGAGAGTTATTTACCCAAAACCAACACACTTGATGCTAGGGTAACAACTTAGTACCACACTGAAGACAGGGCACAAAAAACCACCAGAAATGCGCCTAATGCATAACACGGAGCCCTGAAGCTCCAATTTGGACGTGAAAACAGCGAAATTGAAAGATGAGGCCCGCCTGTTGGGGATGATCTGGCAAAGACCAAGCACACAAAAAGCTTTGACTAGCTGAGGTGGCAAATGAGACATGGACACCGCCTGTCTGTGACTACATGATCATCTTCTTCCCATTTCTTTTTGTATGTGACATTATATCAAGTAGCTTACGGACGGCCGGACTCCAGCGACTATGCCCACACCAGCGAGCATCACGAGGGGGGGCCTGAGGCCTCGCAACCCGACACCGCTCCCCTTGGCGTGGATGCCTGAGCTCTCTATCCGCGTGTGGGCTGTGAGCTCCATGGCCACCATGGCCATGGCAGCCGAGCAACTGCCACAAGCACTCCCCACGCCACAAGCACACATACACCTATACACGCCCCCACGCCATGAGCATGCGCTCACCTACATGCGCCCAACACCACTCCCGCGAGTTTCGGCAGTAGCCCGTCTTGCACTGACCTTGGTCGTCGGCCATGGCCGACCTCAACCACACAGACACACTCCACGCACACTGGCGTGGCCCAAACATGCTGCTGGCTGCCATAGCTGTTCGTGCCACGCGTGCACACTGTGGTTCTCGCGCGCCTCCTCATGGCCACGCCTTGCCGTCGGCCGCCATTGTTGTTCATGCCGCATGAGCACTGTGGTTCCCATGCGCCTCTCCGCGGCCAAGCACCAGGTTCAGCAGCGGCATGCCGAGCTCAGGCAAGATGCTGCACTGGCTATGTCCATGTCCACCTATGATGGGCTGCCACATCCAGGATGCGGCCCGCACACACAAACTGGTTTCTCGGCATGACGGCCTAGTCAGGCATCATTGTTGCACATGTCCTCTCTGGTGGTTGTGCCGATGATGTCCATGTTCTAGCGCTCACAACCTGTTCGACTAAATGCCAGAGAGAAAACGAGGAAGAATGAAAAAGAAAAGGTGAAAAATTAATAAACACTTGAGTCACTAACAAGTGGGACCCTCGCCCAACTGAGCATATTGTCCATGCAAGCACACCTCATCCCGATAGGCGGGCCCCATCTGACGGTTTTGCTTTTTTCAAGTCCAAATTGGAGCGTCTGTGCTCCTCGTTACACATTAGGCGCATTTTTGGTGGTTTTTGTGCCGTGCCTTCTGTGTGGTACGAAGTTGTTACTCTAGCCCCAAGTGTGGTGGTTTTGGGTAAATAACTTACAGGACGAGAAAGCACAAGGTCGCAGAACTAGACCTTGTGCCCATTCATTCATCTCCTCACAGGGACCAGCGGATCGCTGTCACCAGGTATGCGTGCGAGACAAGGTTCTCGTCTACCACTTCTGTAGGGTCATCAAAGGTTCTGGAGCATTCGCCCGTTACATCGGTAGCGCCGATTGCACCTTTGCTACACTGCAGAGAAGGAAGAACGTGGCGATTCGGCCATCTGGTGCAACAGGCTTGTCAACATCTAGAAGAAATACAAGATCATCAGCAACGGGCAGGAGAAGGACTCCGTGGTTGACCTCGCCGAGACCATCATCGACCCCTCCTACGCCAACATGAAAGAAGACAACGATACGAAGGACCTGAATGCACGGTTTGGTGACCCATCATAGCCTATGGCATGGGCCAGACCATCCCTCTACTTCCACGCATTGTCTGGCGGCGGCAAGTCCATCGGCCCACCCTGCACCCGAACAAGTCAACCCTCGTACCCCCCCGCCTGCATCTTCCCCCGCTCCGGTTTGTTCGGTCCGAGGTCTCGATGTCGTCCTCCTCCTTGGTGCTCTCGCTGCGGTGCCGCCGTCTGTCATTCCCAACATGGTTAGCAAAACAAGAGGAACCGGGAGACGTCGGTTCGTCGAGAGGCTGACAGTCCCGGGCCCAGCAGATCCATGGCCTAGGTTTTGTTGTTTAACATGCGCATCCCACGACATGTTTCAAATTTATTTTGGATCTAGCAGGTATCAAGCGGCCTTTGGGCCTCCAAGCCTAGCTTGTCTATAACATAAACAACCCAAGTTATGTTTGTTTTTTCGAGATGACACACACAGCTCACTTCTATTTTTCTATAAGAATGCAAAACTGAACCTATGTTTTCCCTTCTATAGTAGTATATATATTTATATCTATATCTTATTTTATTACATATATATAATACAAACAACATAAGGTTCCGTTAAACCTGTCATTCGTCCAACCATTTTATAGACCTTCCCACTTCCTTTAATTTTCTTTTTCATTAATCATATATCTGAATTTTTCCCACTTTATTTTTTGAGGTAATCTGAGTTTTCTCCGTGTACTTTTCCCTAGAACCAACTCATCTGTCCCACGTCTATCCTAAAAGAATACCCCACGTCCTGTTAACTCATCAAATGAAAATGATATTTTATTTCATAAATCAAAAGTTCTTACAAAATCATAATAATATTGTTTATATATAACTTGGCAAGTAAACTCCTGGTGATTACGTACATAAGCTTGCAAAGATTTTACTGACCAATCCAGTAATAGATGTGTAATCATGTGTTTATGTTTCTATAACATTTCTCCGTCCAGCCCAACATTATATTTTCACCCAGCCCAGCAAGTCCACGGATTTCATGAAAAATCCAGCCCAACCCAACATTATATTTTCGTGAAAAATGAAAAATGACTTTAAATTCTACCATAATATATAAAAGGGCTGCATAGGCGCTACATCATTGTTTCACCCAACCTACCAAATGGACTAAAAAAAATGGACTGGCTGACATGTGGTCCAGTAGGTCGAAGCCAAAGCACTTTCGCAAAAAATAAAAATACAAAGGTCCAAGCCTAAGCTAGGCGTTGGATTCACATCCAACGGCCGACATTCTTCTTCAATCTCTCATGTTCTTCCCCCAGCGCTGGTGGGACCGCCTGCTCCAGCCTCCGGCGTCCAGCGGGGCTGTTTTGCGTGCCTCACAGCAAAACACACCCCACCGACGGCTAGGGCATCCCTCCACTCCTCCGCACCTCCTGTTGTTCTCTGGCGAGAGTAGGACCACCCTGCAGCCGAAGCAGTCAACTTACCCACTCCTCTCTGTCTGTGACTCCAGTGCCACGTCATCCCCATCTCTGGGGCATTCAGTCTAGGGCCTCGCCGTCGTCCACCGGCTTGGTATGCTCTGCACGGTGTGGTCAACAATGTCAACTGCATCCTTTTTACCCTAAAAACAATGTTTTCTCCCACTAACAGCTGGGACCCACCAGCTACATCTTCGCACGCAAGGAAATGCGTCCTTATTACAAGAAAAAATGATTCTCCCTCCTGATAGCTAGGACCCACCAGCTATATCTATGCACAAAAGGAAGTGCGTCCTTATCCTCCCTGATAGCTGGGTCCCACCAAGTCGACGCGTACGTAGCATTGTCTGTGTACATATCGGTCGATCAGTCTGTCTGCCATGATGAACCGTGGCCGACAAAGGATCGGTAGCTGTTCAGGCAGTCCAGTCCAAACCATGTACATGTTCGTACAGCCAGGGTGCAAGAAAGTAAATATGACCATGTACGTACATACGGGCGGGGTCTCAAATGCGTACTCGTGCATACGTACGGCCAGGGCTCATGTACATGGAGAGGCCACGAACTACAACAACATCGTCCTATTCATCGGAAGCCAACCGGCTGGGTCGGAACGAAGAAACTGCGTCATGTTCATGGGGAGGAAACGAAATGCGTTTTGTTCATTGGGAGGTAACGGAATATGTCGTGTTCGTCGGTAGGCAACCGGGTTGGACGGAACAACTGAAACAAGGTCTGGCATGCCACAGAATGGAAGAAATGCACCTTCTAGGACCGCATAAGATCAAAATGGGGTCCTATTCATCGGGAAGGGTCTGGCGTACCGCAAAATGGAGGAAACGGACTTGTGTTCCACCGCGTACGATTGAAACAGGGTCTTGTTGATCGGAGAGGGGCGTGGCGTACCAGAAAACAAAGGAAACATACTTGTGTTGGAGCACCTACGATCGAAACGGGCTACTGTTCATCGGGAGGGGTGTAGCGTACTGCAAAACGGGACTCCACGGGCAACTGTTCATCTCCACCATCGACCTCCTCCGGCCTCCATGGGCTACTGTTCATCCACTGTCGACCTCTTCCAGCCTCCACCTGTGACTGTTCATCTACGAGCTCCTGTTCATCCAGCCTCCACCGCTCCTCCACCGACTATTGTTCAACCAGCCCTCTCGTCGGGGTCATGCTCAACCACCCCTCCACGGGCTACTGTTCATCCAGCCCTCCACCGGCTACTGTTCAACCAGCTCTCCATGGGGTCGTCCCGTTCAACCATCCCTCCACAGGGTCCTAATCATCCACCCCAACTGGCTCGATCGATCGGGGTCCTGTTCATCCAGCGGCAATGGCCTCTAGTACCACGTGGTCTTGTTCATCCAACCCCCCACCGGGAACTGTTCATCCAAACCCCCAACAAAGCTCACTGTTCATTAAGAGGCAGCAGGTTCGATTGGCTTCAGTTAGCAGCAGTAGCAAAGGAATCACTCAATCGGGTTCATTTAATAGCAAGGGATCAATTGGGGTGCAGTAACGTAGCTAGAGCAAGCGCTCGGGTTTAGTAGGCGAACGCCTGGCTCGGGTGCAGTTAGAGCCCAACACCTCGCACCTACGTGCGTACATGTATGAGAGAAATGCGCAATCCCTCCGTGCATCGCTCGGCCCCGACCACCCACTGTAACCGGGAACTCCCCAAAATTTCCTCACCCTCGCTTCTCCCATGATTTTTTCCGTCATGGATGGTCCAAAGAATGTCATGCAGGTGCGTCTCCGGCCCGCCCAGGACGAAAGGCCACTTTTCTGTCATGATTTTTGGTCATAGAAGTAGGAGTCTACCACATCTATGATGATACCGGGTTTTGTCATAATTATCGTCATAGAAGTGTCATAAGTATGACAGAAAAATTTCGTTCGGCCCAAAATGTCACGTATGTGTCTTTTTTTTGTAGTGTGGAGGCTGGAGGAGGTCGACGGTGGATGAACAGTAGCCCGTGGACGCTGGAGGAGGTTGACGGTGGAGATGAACAGTAGCCCGTGGAGTCCTGTTTTGCAGTACGCCACACCCCTCCCGATGAACAGGACCCCCATTTCAACCTAGCGCTCCAACACAAGTTTGTTTCCTCTGTTTTGTATTACGACACACCGCTCCCGATCAACAAGACCCCATTTCGACCGTAGGAACTTGAACAAAAGTCCGTTTCCTCCGTTTTGCAGTACGCCAGACCCCTCCCGATGAGCAGGATCCCATTTCGACCCTAGGCGGTCGAACAGAAGGCCGTTTCCTCCATTCTGCGGTACGCTAGACCTCATTTAGATTGGCTGTTCCTTGCAAGCCGTTTGCCTCTCGATGAACACGATGACGCAGTTTCTACGTACCGACCCAGCCGGTTGGCTGCCCATGAATTGGACACGGTCGCTGCCTCTCCATGTACACGAGCCCTGGCCGTACGTATGCGCGAGTAGGCATTCGAGATCCTGCCCATATGTATGTACGTGGCCATATTTACTTTCTTGCACCCTGGCTATATGTATGTGTACATGCTATGTGTGCACCTCTACTATGACACGTGCCCTTCCTTACTCGACCACGGTTCACTGCTCCAGCCTACAGATAGACCGATCGACCAATATGTACGTACACGTTCGCGACCAGAATGACAACGGTACGTGCACTTCGACCAGGTGGGTCCCGACTGTCACGCACTTCCTTGCATGCGAAGATGTATCTTGTGGGTCCCAGCAGTCAGGGGGGAAACATGTTTTTCACGAAATACGGTGGCCCATCCGATGGGTCCCTACTGTCAGGTGGAGGAATCATTATTTTGCGCTCAATAAGGAGGCACTTCCTTGCTGTAGCCATGGACCCAGCTGTCATCCTCTCCACATACAGTACTCTTCCGATGGAAGTCATTCCTTAACCACATTGACCTTGCCGCGCTGAGACCAGCAAGGCAATGGACGACGGGAGGCCTAGGAAGGGGAAGATGTGGCAGTGGATTCCCACGCGGATAGGAGTACGAGGGTTCACTGTTTCAGCTGCGGTGTGAAGCTGCCGTCGCCGCAGGGCCTGGCCAGCGATGCGAGTGGTAGGAGGCGGTGAGGCCTCCGCGGCAGCACAATTGGCCACGGGAGGCAGGAGGAGGCGTAACGACCGGCACTGGTTTGGGCGGGTGGAGCAAGAAGACCAGAGGTTGAAGAAGCAATACGGTCGTTGGATGGACATTGCACGGTCACTGGAGCTAGAATCGTTCATATTGACTAAGTTGACAAAGCCCTCCATCCACGTCAACTTAGTAGGCCCACAAGTTTGCGTCCCACTATGGTGGGTGCCAGCTAGCAGGGGGAGTATTATTATTTTTGTCTGTTGACCACGCTGCACCGAGCGCATCCAAGGTGATGGACGAGGGCGAGGCCCCGGACAGCAAGGAGTCGGCGATGGGAAGATGTGGGAGTGGATTAGCAGACGGAGAGGTGTACGAGGGTTAATTGGCTCTGGTGCGGCGCCGTTTGGCAGCCGGTGGAGAAGAACAGGAGGTATGGAGGGGTGGACGGATGGCCTGGCTAGCGGTGGGCTAGCGCTTCACAATGAAGCGTGCTAAGCAGAGCAGCTAGCAGCAGGAGGCTAGAGCAGGTGGTCCTGACGGCACTGGATTGAAGATGGATACCGGTCGTTGGATGTAAATCCAATGGTTAACGATGTAAGAATCATTTGTTGACTAAGTTCTCAACGACTTGCGTTGGCTTCGACCTATTGGCCCACCACTACTAGGAAAAACCTTATATACAAAATCTTACCAGCAGCGCTCTTTAAAAGACGGCATATTGTTATTTTGCAGTAGCGCGTGCCATGAAAACGCGCTGCTCATACGTCTCTGTCGTATCTACTTTTCCAAACAATTTTGCCCTTGTTTTGGACTCTAACTTGCATGATTTGAATGGAACTAACCCGGACTGATGCTGTTTTCAGCAGAACTGCCATGGTGTTATTTTTGTGCAGAAATAATTAATAAAAAATACTGGCGAAAGAATTAGAATCACGGGGCCCACACCCTGGTCACGAGGGTGGGGGGCGCGCCCCTTGCCTCGTGGGCCCCCTGGACGTCCACCGACCTCAACTCCAACTCCATATATTTGCTTTCGCAGAGAAAAAAAATAAGGGAAGAAGGTTTCATCACGTTTTACAATACGAAGTCGCCGCCAAGCCCTAAAACCTCTCGGGAGGGCTGATTTGGAGTTCGTTTGGGGCTCCAGAGAGGGGAATCCATCGCCATCGTCATCATCAACCATCCTCCATCACCAATTTCATGATGCTCACCGCCGTGCGTGAGTAATTCCGTTGTAGGATTGCTGGACGGTGATGGGTTGGATGAGATTTACCATGTAATTAAGTTAGTTTTGTTAGGGTTTGATCCCAAGTATCCACTATGTTCTGAGATTGATGTTGCTATGACTTTGCTATGCTTAATGCTTGTCACTAGGGCCCGAGTGCCATCATTTCAGATCTGAACCTATTTTTCATGAATATATGTTAGTTCTTGATCCTATCTTGCAAGTCTATAGACACCTATTATGTGTTTTGATCCGTTAACCCCGAAGTGACAATAATTGGGATACTTACAAGTGATGACCATAGTTTGAGGAGTTCATGTATTCACTAAGTGCTAATGCTTTGGTCCGGTTCTCTATTAAAAGGAGGCCTTAATATCCCTTAGTTTCCATTAGGACCCCGCTGCCACGGGAGGGTAGGACAAAATATGTCATGCAAGTTCTTTTACATAAGCATGTGTGACTATATTTGGAATACATGCCTACATTACATTGATGAACTGGAGCTAGTTCCGTGTCACCCTATGTTATAACTATTACATGAGGAATCGCATCCGACATAATTATCCATCACTGATCCAATGTCTACGAGCTTTTCACATATTTTTCTTTGCTTAGTTACTTTGCCGTTGCCACTGTTACCATTACTATAAAACTGCTACTATTACTCTTGCTACTATTACCGTTACTTCCATACTACTTTGCTACTAAATACTTTGCTGCATATACTAAGTTATCCAGGTGTGGTTTAATTGACAACTCAACTACTAATACTTGAGAATATTCTTTGGCTCCCCTTGTGTCCAATCAATAAATTTGGGTTGAATACTCTACCCTCGAAAACTGTTGTGATCCCGTATACTTGCGGTTTATCAAGACTATTTTTTGGCGCCGTTGCCGCGGAGCATAGCTCTATTCTTTGAGTCACTTGGGATTTATATCTGCTGATTACTATGAAGAACTTGAAAGATCAAAGAGCTAAAATTTATCCCTCAACTACGAGGGGAGGTAAGGAACTGCCATCTAGCTCTGCACTTGATTCTCCTTCCGTTATGAGTAAACTTGCGACACCTAAACCTACTTCTGCTATTAATTCTGATATGTCGCATGTTATTGATGATGCCACTTCTACTATGCATGATACTTGTGATGAAACTACTTCTATGCTTGATACTGCTGTGCCACTTGGTGAATTTCTTGATGAACAACTTGCTAGGGCTAGGGAGAATGAAATTATTGAAACTGACAATATTGATGATAGTGATGATGAAGGTTCCCCCCTAAATATGAATTACCTGTTGTTCCTAAGGGTTATGTTATGGATGAAGAAACTGCTAGAGATTTTCTTGCTTGCAATGATAGATCAGATCTTAAGAAATTATTAGCTAAGATGAAACAAAAGACTCTGAATGCTAGAATGAAACATGACCATGCTTTTCCTACCTCACCTATCTTTGTTACTGATAAGGATTATGAATTCTCTGTTGGTAATGAGATAATTACTTTAGTTGAATCTGATCCTTTCTATGGCACTGAATCTGCAATTGTAGTGGCACATCTTACTAAGTTAAATGATATAGCCACCATTTTTACTAATGATGAGACATCTCGCTATTACTATATCCTTAAAATATTTCCTTTCTCAATAAACGGTGATGCTAAGACATGGTTTAATTCTCTTGATCCTGGTTGTGTGCGTAGTCCCCAGGATATAATTTACTACTTCTCTGCTAAATATTTCCCAGCTCATAAGAAACAAGCTGCCTTAAGGGAAATATATAATTTTGTGCAAATCGAAGAAGAGAGTCTCCCAGAAGCTTGGGGGAGGCTTCTCCGATTACTTAATGCTTTGCGTGATCATCCTCTTAAGAAACATGAAATACTCGATATCTTCTATAATGGACTAACCGATGCTTCCAAGGACCACCTGGATAGCTGTGCTGGTTGTGTTTTCAGGGAAAGGACAGTCGACCAAGCTGAATTGCTATTAAATAATATGTTGACCAATGAAAATAATTGGGCACCACCTGGACCAACTCCTAAGCCAACTCCAAAAATGGAAGGTGTTCTATTTCTCAGTCCTGAAGATATGCAAGAGTCAAAAAATCTATGAAAGAGAAAGGTATTAAAACTGAAGATGTTAAAAATTTACCTCCTGTAGAAGAAATTCATGGCCTCAATATACCACCAAAAGAAATACAAGGTCTTGATAACCCGACACAGGTAGTGAAGGTAAAATCTCTTTATAGATATGATAAAGTTGAAATCCCGTCTACTATGTTTGCTAGCCAATGCATAGATGAATTTGATGATTTTATGGATAAACAAGAAAATTTCAATGATTATGTTAGTAGACAATTGAAAAATAATGCTTATATGATTGGACGCTTGAGTGATTATATGTCTATAGTTAAGGGTGAACTTAAACTTACTAGTAAACATGTTCCTATGGTCACTACTCGAGTAGAACAAGTACTTAAGGCTCAGAATGAATTGCTTGATGAACTAAATGATAAACATGACTTTGCTGTTAGAGTGGCTACTAGAACTAGTAAAATGACTCAGGAACCTTTGTATCTTGAAGGCCAACCTAAGAGAATTGAACAAGATTCTTAGAGAAATAATTTAGATGCTCCTAGTCCTTCTGAAAAGAAGAAAAAGAAAAATGATAGGACTTTGCATGCTTCTAGTGAATCTAGTGTAGAAACACCTGAGAATCCTAATGATATTTCTATCTCTAATGCTGAAACACAATCTGGAGATGAACATGAACATAATGATAATGCTAATAATGATGTTCATGTAGATGCTTAACCTAGCAATAACAACGATATAGAAATTGAACCTGCTATTGATCTTGATAACCGACAATCAAGAAATCAACTTATGATAAGAGAGACTTCGTTGCTAGGAAGCATGGTAGGGAAAGAGAACCATGGGTTTAGAAACCTATGCCTTTTCGTCCTAAACCATCCAAGAAAAAGGATGATGAGGACTTTGAGTGCTTTGCTGAAATGATCAGGTCTATTTTCTTACGTATGCACTTAACCAGTAAGCTTAAAACAAATCCTTATGCTAAATACATGAAAGATATCATTACAAATAAAAGAAAAATACCTAAAGCTGAAATCTCCACCATGCTAGCTAACTATACTTTTAAGGTTGGAATACCTAAGAAACTTGGCGATCCCGGAGTACCCACTATACCATGCTCCATCAAAAGAAATTATGTCAAAACTTCCTTATGTGATCTAGGAGCTGGTGTCAGTGTTATGCCTCTTTACTTATACCATAGACTTGAATTAAGTAAGTTAACACCTACTGAGAAATCTTTGCAAATGGCTGATAAATCAACTGCTATACCTGTCGGTATTTGTGAGGACGTGCGTGTTGTTGCTGCGAATGTTACTATCTTAACAGACTTTGTCATTTTTGATATTCCTGAGAACGACAGTATGTCGATTATCCTTGGTAGACCACTTTTAAATACTGCAGGTGCTGTTATTGATTGCAACAAAGGCAATGTCACCTTTCATGTTAATGGTAATGAGCATACGGTACACTTTTCGAGGAAACAACCTCAAGTTCACATCATAAATTCTATTGGGAAAATTCCATCAATAATTATTGGAGGTTTTGAATTTCCTCTTCCTACTGCAAAGAAAAAGTGTGATATTCTTATTATTAGGGATGTTCATATCCCCGTTGAGGTAACCTAGTGTCACTTTGAAATTTCTCCGGTTTCATGTGATTCAGAATGAGTTTGTTAACAAGATTTGATCAACCTTGTTAGTGGATTCCTTTTGATGATTATGAGATGGATGAAGTTAGAAGGCACAACCTTCTGTACCCTCTCTCTACTTTTTGTTACTTGTAATAAATAAAGTAGAAATAGGATATTTTGCCTGTTTTCTGAATTATCCATGCAATAAAAGATATCACGAAAAAAGTTCTCCAAACTCCATGCCAATTTAATATGATTTTTTCTGGAATATTTGAGAAAATCTTGCACTGAGAACACAACAGGGGGAGCAAGCACCTGACCACGAGGGTCCAGGGCGTGCCCACACCTACAGGGCGCGCCCCCTGCCTCAGGGGCCCACGGTGGCTTCCCTCCACTTATTCCTTCACCCACACACTCCTTCTTCCTCCCAAAAAAATCACTATCTGGCTCAAGTACGAGTTCTAGCTCATTTTGCTGCCATTTTCGATCTCCTTGCTCAACGCTCCATTCATAAAACTGCTTTGGGGGATTGTTCTTTGGTATGTGACTCCTCCAATGATCCAATTAGTTTTTGTTCTAGCGCTTTATTCATTGCAAATTCTTGCTGCTTAGGTGACCCTGTTCTTGAGCTTGCATATTAAATTTAGGAGGTCCCAAGTAATTCTAATGCATGATAGAGGCTCTAGGCACTTATGGGAGTAGTTGCTATCAATTTCATTAAGTTTGGTTTTCTTTTACTTTGGGTCACTAAAAATTTCAGATAATTTCAGAAAATGATGAAGAGATTCTTCTTGATGGGCTCTTCTAGCCAAGGCTCTAAGGATAAACAAGCCAAGGAGAATGAAAAGCCCAAGTATAATCTTCCTCATGTGCCGGAAGTACGGCCGTGTGAATGGCCTTGTGATGATTTCTTGAGAGCAGCTGGGATATATGATGATTTCTATTCTTTGGTTGATAATGCGGGCCTCACCAACTTCCTCCACAACTGGCTTGAATAGTATCTCTTACTCACCAATACTTTAGTGCAAAATTTCTAAGTTTATCCTAAGAAGTCACCTCCTTCAGTAGAGTTTAAATTATATGATGTTGACAGGGAGATGTCACTATATGAATTTTGCATAGTTTGCAAGATACCCTTCGGGGGCAGCTTAGTGGAACCACATCGTAAAGATGTGGAAGGATTTATTGACACTATCACTGTAGGGGAAACGAGGAAAGTTTCCGATGCACGAATAACTAGCATTCAATTTCTTGTTTTACGCTACCTTGCAATATTTGCTAGTCGATGCTTGATTGGTCGCGGAAACTATGGAAACTTTAGTATTCCTAATATTATCATTTTGTTCCATGCTTTATTTCGTGATAACACTTTTAATATGGGTGCTATTATTGCTAGACGATTAAGTCTGAACCATACATAGGGCCCCATTTTTGGAGGTATCTATGCTTCACACCTCGCTAAACACTTCGAGATACCTATTAGGCACTATGAGGAACAAGAAAAACTGCTGCCCCCTACTTTTCTAGATTATAAGAGCATGGTAGCACATGAGTTTATTGTTACAAATGATGAGAATATGCTTAAATATAATCTGAGATTTCATAAGAAACACAATGAAACTATTATCCTGCCTGCACCCTCTTTGTTTGATTTATTTTCAGGCACGTTTCTCATCTTGCCGGAGGCCGTCCGTGCACACCAAGGCCGGACATCAGCCCCAGAGCCAGAGCCGGAACCACAACTTGACCCTTATCGACCATCCTGTTATCACTGGAATTCAGAGGAGTTTGCCAGCCAGTGGTACCCAGATGATGCATCTCAGTACGCCGGAGGGAGTAGCTCTGACCCATGTGCATAGACCAACTTAGGCCAAAAGCCTAAGCTTGGAGGAGTACGTATTCCTCACTGACTTTACATTCATGTTCACACACTCATTCTAGTGTCGGTGCTCATACTCTTTCATTGTACTATCCATGCTAGTTAATTTTATTTTCCTGCTTTCTTCTTGTGTGTTAGATAAACCTTAAGAGAAAAAAAAATTAGTTAGTTTAATTTCCATCCCTGCAGTAGTAATAACTAAAAGAAAAACATAAAAAGATTTCTCGTTCTTCTTTTTGCTTGTCGGGAGTTTTCCCATGTAAATAGTTTTATTTCTTTTCTTTCCTTTGGGGGTCGAGAGGAGAAGACTATAATGAAAATGTCTAAGTGGCTCTGATGTGCATAATTGATTTGCTTTAACCAAGAGCCCATACTAGTTTGCTTTCTCTCTTCAAAATGAATGCTTGCAGATTCCAACTTAGTCCAATGCACGTGCACTATTATTATTATCCACACCATTCGGTCGTGCAAGTGAAAGGCAATGATGATGATATATTAAGAAATGATTGGGATAAGAGGAGTTGGTATGGACTCGACCTCTCTTGTTTTTGTAAATATGATTAGCTAATCGTTCCTGATTCAGCCTATTACGAATAAACATGTTTGCAATCACAATTAGAGATTGTAGTTGCTTATGCCATGCTTAATTAGCTATGAGTTTATAATGGTTTACCTTGCATGCCAACATGCTATTAACATGGTTGTGATGTGGTATGATAGGGTGGTATCCTCCTTTGAATGAATTGAGTGACTCGACTTGGCACATGTTCACGCATGTTGTTGAAAAATAATCAAAATAGCCTTCACAATATTTATGTTCATGGTGGATTATATCCTACTCATGCTTGCACTCAGTGTTTATTAATTTTAATGCATGTTCATGACTGTGTCGCTCTCTCAGTTGGTCGCTCCTCAGTCTTTTTGTAGCCTTCACCTGTACTAAGTGGGAATACTGCTTGTGCATCCAAACTCCATAAACCCCAAAGTTATTCCATATGAGTCCACCATACCTTCCTATATGTGGTATCTACCTGCCGTTCCAAGTAAATTTGTATGTGCCAAACTCCAAATCCTCAAATGAAATTCTGTTTTGTATGCTCGATTAGGTCATGTATTAACTAGGGTTGTCTGTATCTACCATGCTAGGCGGGTTATTCTCAAGAGGAGTGGACTCCGCTCCTCATTCACGAGAAAATGGCTGGTCACCGGATGCCCAGTCCTAGCTCAAATCAAATCAAAATAATTGAACAAAACTCCCCCAGGATTGTTGTTACTTGGAGGCACCCGTTGTTTCGGGCAAGCCATGGATTGATGCTTGTTAGTGGAGGGGGAGTATAAAACTTTACCATTTTGTTTGGGAACCGCCTATGTTGTGTGTAGCATGGAAGATATCGAGATCTCATAGTTGTTATGTTGACAGTGAAAGTATACCGCTCAAAATGCTATTATCTCTGTTTTAAAAATCGAGCTCTGGCACCTCTACAAATCCTTGCTTCCCTCTGCAATGGGCCTATCTATTTACTTTTATGTTGAGTCATCACCCTCTTATTAAATAGCACCCGCTGGAGAGCACCGCTTTCATTTGCATGCATTACTATTAGTTTATATTGGGTATGACTATGACTGGATCTCTTTTACCATGAATTACAATGTTTAGTCAGTCCTTGATCTTAAAAGCTGCTCCGCGTTTATGTTTTGCGGTCTCAGAAAGGGCTAGCGAGATACCATCTTGTTATATCATATTATGATTTTTTTGGGAAAGTTTTGTCATCCGAGTTTTATTATTATTGCTCGCTAGTTGATTATGCCATTGATATGAGTAAACATGAGACCTAAGTGTTATTGTGAATGTGGTTAGTCATAATCTTTGCTGAAAACTTGAATGCTAGCTTGACATATTTACAACAACAAGAGCAAACAGAGTTTGTAAAAGTTTTCGTTTATCACTTTCAGTTTATCAACTGAATTGCTTGAGGACAAGCAAAGGTTTAAGCTTGGGGGAGTCGATACGTCTCCGTCATATCTACTTTTCCAAACACTTTTGCCCTTGTTTTGGACTCTAACTTGCATGATTTGAATGGAACTAACCCGGACTGACGCTGTTTTTAGCAGAACTACCATGGTGTTATTTTTGTGCAGAAATAAAAGTTCTTGGAAAGACCTGCAAATCCACGGAGCAACTTTTCAGAATTAACAAAAAATACTGGCGAAAGAATTAGCGTAAGTGGGCCCACACCCTGGTCATGAGGGTGGGGGGTGCGCCCCCTCCCCTAGGGCACGCCCCCTGCCTCGTGTGCCCCCCGACCTCAACTCCAACTCCATATATTTGCTTTCGCAGAGAAAAATATAAGGGAAGAAGGGTTCATCGCGTTTTACAATACAGAGCCGCCACCAAGCACTAAAACCTCTCGGGAGGGTTCATCTGGAGTCTGTTTGGGGCTCCGAAGAGGGGAATCCATCGCCATCGTCATCATCAACCATCCTCCATCACCAATTTCATGATGCTCACCGCCTTGCGTGAGTAATTCCATCGTAGGCTTGCTGGACGGTGATGGGTTGGATGAGATTTACCACGGGTTTGATCCCTAGTATCACTATGTTCTGAGATTGATGTTGATATGACTTTTCTATGCTTAATGCTTGTCACTAGGGCCCGAGTGCCATGATTTCAGATCTGAACCTATTATGTTTTCATGAATATATGTGAGTTCATGATCCTATCTTGCAAGTCTACGGTCACCTATTATGTGTTATGATCCGTTAACCCCGAAGTGACAATAATCGGGATACTTACCGATGATGACCGTAGTATGAGGAGTTCATATATTCACTAAGTGGTAATGCTTTGGTCCGGTTCTCTATTAAAAGGAGGCCTCAATATCCATTAGTTTCCATTAGGACCCCGCTACCACGGGAGGGTAGGACAAAAGATGTCATGCAAGTTCTTTTCCATAAGCACGTATGGCTATATTCAGAACAGATTCCTACATTACATTGATGAACTGAAGCTAGTTCTGTGTCACCCTATGTTATAACTATTACATGAGGAATCGCATCTGACATAATTATCCATCACTGATCCAATGCCTATGAGCTTTTCACATATTGTTCTTTGCTTAGTTACTTTGCCGTTGCCACTATTATCATTACTACAAAACTGCGACTGTTACTTTTGCTACTATTACCGTTACTTCCTTACTACTTTGCTACTAAATACTTTGCTGCAGATACTAAGTTATCCAGGTGTGGTTGAATTGACAACTCAACTGCTAATACTTGAGAATATTCTTTGTCTCCCCTTGTGTCGAATCAATAAATTTGGGTTGAATACTCTACCCTCAAAAACGGTTGCGATCCCCTATACTTGCGGCTTATCAGCTGCTGAAAGAAAAATAGTAGTAGTGCGTCCGTTGTAAACAACGCTACTGCTATAATTGCCATGACCTCGCCGTCAAGCTAGTTATAGTAGTAGCACAACATTCCAGACCGCGCTACTACTATTGATGTTAGAAGTAGCACATTTTTATAAAGCTCGCTATTGTTAAGTTTAGTCCACAAGTTTAGTCCAACCTCGCACCGCGAATAGGGCCGGTGTTTACCACCTTAAATATGTTACTTCACAAACTATCACAACCACTTGGTCTTCATTGAACTATACGTGTAGAATTTGTGGCTGCAATATGAGTCTTCTCCGGTCCCTGTCGGAGAGGACTCATATTGACAATTCCGATTGTACACAAAAAGATCATTGTTGTCCAATATATTTTTGCATGCTTACACTTAGCAGCAGCGCGTTTTACCGAAAGGTGCTACTGCTAGGGCGTTTAGCAGCAGCGCGATACCCAGAAGTGCGCTACTTCTAAAGCCATCCTATCACCATGCCGCCCCTCACTCTCCTCTCTCTGCTCCACTCACTCTCCCCCGCACCCCGTCGTCTGCCGCTGCTGCATTGCCGCCCGCTGGTGTCGCCGTCTCCCCCTCCCCCCTCCATCCCACCGCCGGCTGTCGCCCCCTCCCTTCCTACCACCGTCGCCCCCTCCCTC
>NC_057807.1:503004345-503010724 GCF_018294505.1 Triticum aestivum | reverse complement strand
CCAGCGACGCCGCCGCCGCCGGACTCCGCCGCCGCCGCCGGAGCCTCGCCGGACTTCGCCGCCGTCGCCGCTGAGGTTCGCCGCCGCCTCGATCCGCGTGCCACTGTTTTTTTTAAAAAACAAGCGGTTTTCTTCGGGTTTTTTTTCAGTTTTTCGTTAAATCGGTTTTTTTTCGGTTTAGTTTAACTAGCGAGCGTTCGCTCGTTCGTTCGTTTTAACGAACGTGTTCATCAAATTAGTTTAGTTAACGAACGTTCGTTCGTTGACCCGTTCGTCGTTTTCCTTTTTCTCGGATTTAATCCGCGATTTTTCTGATCGCGATTCCAGATCCAATTTTCGTTTTACTTTAACTTTTCGCTCGTTTATCGGAATCAGGCGATTCAAGCGCCTGGAGTTTCATCTCGAAACCCTCTTTCCGAATAATCTACTTAAACAAGTTTTTGCTTCTGTAAAATTTGACTTAGATCCAGATTAGTAAAATGAAGCTGTTTTCTTTCACAGTTTGACTTTCGTTGCTTTGTTTGATTTGTTTCTTTTGCAAACCGGAGTTCTTAAGTTGAACATTCTGGTTAGATCTTTTACTCGAGTTTTACCTGTGCATTAGATGAGTACTTATTGTATGCTTGTTTGTTCGTCTACGATAGAATACCTGGAGTGTGCCGCATGTTACTTCGAGTCTCTAGGTCTCGCGGATCATCAGCAAGGCAAGTAACACTTTGATCATACTCTTCTCATACCCAGTTTTTATGCATTAGATCTATTCCTCAAACACTTGCATGATTAGGATCTAATTAAATTGTGGGAAGGGAAGTAGATGAGGTAGTACCTATTACCTGTTTTATTATCAAACCTTTGGGAGTTACTTCTACGTTTTCTTATTATGCCATGCTATGCTAGTAGACGTGGATTGGGTGAGTGTATCCATGACAGATGTGAGATTGTTGAATTAATGGTTTATTTAAGGTGGCAACTTAAACACACATCTGGGTGGATTGAGGCACCTGGTTTCTATCAGGACTTGCCTGTATTTCTTCGGACCGCCACCCAGGCTCAAAGGGATCATGCGATTATTCAAACTAGAAACTTCCGTGTGCAGCCACATGCTATTATGGGCTCTAGCATAGTTGACTAAGTTGTGCGAACTCTTACGGGGTGGACTAGCAGATGTAGGGGATGTAAGTTGGTATTGTCTACCCCTATGTAATGTGCAAGTGCTTCTGAAAGACTATGTCTCGGTCATCCATTTCTCAAACACCATGTAGTGCGACACTAGTAGAAAACAGGGCTTTCGTCCAGGCCAGTTTAGCCCATTAGTCCCGGTTCAATCCAGAACCGGGACCAATGGAGCTATTTGCCCCGGTTCGTGAGCCCAGGGGGCCGGCCGGGCCACGTGGGCCATTGGTCCCGGTTCGTCCGGACCTTTTGGTCCCGGTTGGTGGGACGAACCGGGACCAATGGTCCTGGCTCCTGGCCCACCACTATTGGTCCCGGTTGGTGGCATGAACCGGGACCAAAAGGGTTACCTTTAGTCCCGGTTCATGCCACCAACCGGGACCAATGGTGCTGCCTATATATAGCCCCTCGCGTAAGAGCAGAGCACACTGCTCTGTTTTTTCTGGCCGAGGGGGAGAGGGCTTGGTGGTGCTCTAGCTCACCTCCTATGCACACAAGGTGTTCGATGGAATGCCCGAGCCACACTACTTGAGGTTTCTCCTCTCCAAGCTCGACCGCCAAGCTCCATTTTCCTCAATATTTATCTAGGTTTAGCGGTCCGTCACGCCCCGTCCCCGTCTTCACCGTCGTCGATCACCCGCGCCGATCTCATCGCTGGCACCACCATGGTGAGCCTCTTGTTCTTATCTTCTTTCTGAAAGGAAAAATATTATTACTTGTTTGTTTAGATAGATACTTGTATTATTTTCTTACTTTTATTATTGCATCTTATATAGTGCACCGATGGTTTTGGTATCCGCCCCCGTCGGCCCTCGTCCTGTCTATGATTCGGATGTGGTATATATTATCTTTTCATAACTATTGGTTCATTTATTTTTTATGAAAATTATGCCGACCAACGTGACATAGATTTTATTTATCTAGGAGGTTGTTGAACCGTAAATTCCAACCGACCCTATTGTCGAGAGGTTAAATTTAGTTGAAGAAGAAAACAATTTCTTGAAGGAAAAAATAAAAAAACTTAAGGAGGAGAAGATGATATTGGAGCTGCATGTTGCGGATGTCGTCGATGATCACAAGATCAAGATGGATGCAATGCGCTTGAAGATGAGAAAGATTAGAGAATATGCCATTCATACCGAGGCTTGGTATCATTATGCCGTTGGATCAGTTGTTACCTTGGTTGCGATTATGATCGCATTTGTTTTCGCATTGAAATGTTTTACATAGTTTCAATGTATGGTTTAATTAATTTAGATGCTCTGCAGAGCTTTATGTTGTTAGATGAGAACTATGTATCTACTTTGGTTTTTATGTGATGATGAACTTCTATTAATTTGGTCACTTAATTATCTATTCATGATGTTTTGTAATGATTTTTGACACACTTAATTATATATAATGCACGCAGATGAACCGGCAATGGATGTACGGTGACAGACACACCTCCGAGTACATTAAGGGCGTGCATGATTTTCTCAAAGTGGCTGAGGCAAAAAAGCAGAATGGTTTTATGTGTTGTCCATGCCCTATATGTGTGAATACGAAGTCTTACTCTGACCGGAAAATCCTTCACACCCACCTGCTTTACAAGGGTTTCATGCCACACTATAATGTTTGGACGAGGCACGGAGAAATAGGGGTTATGATGGAAGACGGCGAGGAAGAAGAGTACGATGACAACTATGTGCCCCCTGAATAAGGTGATGCTACTGAACATCAAGATGCACCAGACGATGTGCATGATGGTGCTGCAATGGGCGAAGCTGCTGAAGATCAAGAGGAACCAGACGATGTGCCCGATGATGATGATCTCCGCCGGGTCATTGTCGATGCAAGGACACAATGCGAAAGTCAAAAGGAGAAGCTGAAGTTCGATCGCATGTTAGAGGATCACAAAAAGGGGTTGTACCCCAATTGCGAAGATGGCAACACAAAGCTCAGTACCGTACTCGAATTGCTGCAGTGGAAGGCAGAGAATGCTGTGCCTGATAAAGGATTTGAGAAGCTACTAAAAATAATGAAGAAGAATCTTCCAAAGGATAACGAATTGCCCGACAGTACATACGCAGCAAAGAAGGTCGTATGCCCTCTAGGATTGGAGGTTGAGAAGATACATGCATGCCCTAATTACTGCATCCTCTACCGCGGTGCCTACAAGGATCTGAACGCATGCCCGGTATGTGGTGCATTGCGGTATAAGATCAGACAAGATGACCCTGGTGATGTTGACGGCGAGCCTCCCAGGAAGAGGGTTCCTGCGAAGGTGATGTGGTATGCTCCTATAATACCACGGTTAAAACGTCTTTTCAGAAACGGAGAGCATGCCAAGTTGATGCCATGGCACAGTGAGGACCGTAAGAAAGGCGGGAAGTTGAGAGCACCCGCTGACGGGTCGCAGTGGAGAAAAATTGAGAGAAAGTACTGGGATGAGCTTGCAAAGGACCCAAGGAACGTATGGTTTGCTTTAAGCGCGGATGGCATTAATCCTTTCGGGGAGCAGAGCAGCAATCACAACACCTGGCCCGTGACTCTATGTATGTATAACCTTCCTCCTTGGATGTGCATGAAGCGGAAGTTCATTATGATGCCAGTTCTCATCCAAGGCCCTAAGCAACCCGGCAACGACATTGATGTGTACCTAAGGCCATTAGTTGAAGAACTTTTATAGCTGTGGAATGGAAACGGTGTACGTACGTGGGATGAGCACAAACAGGAGGAATTTAACCTAAAGGCGTTGCTGTTCGTGACCATCAACGATTGGCCCGCTCTGAGTAACCTTTTAGGACAGACAAACAAGGGATAACACGCATGCACGCACTGTTTACTTGACACCGATAGTATATACCTGGCAAGCTGCAGGAAGAATGTGTACCTGGGCCATCGTCGATTTCTTCCGACCAACCATCAATGTCGAAAGAAAGGCAAGCATTTCAAAGGCGAGGCAGATCACCGGAAGAAGCCCGCCATGCGTACCGGTGATCACGTACTTGCTATGGTCAATGATTTACACGTAATCTTTGGAAAGGGTCCCGGCGGACTAGCTGTTCCGAATGACGCTGAGAATCACGCACCCATGTGGAAGAAGAAATCTATATTTTGGGACCTACCCTACTGGAAAGACCTAGAGGTCCGCTCTTCGATCGACGTGATGCACATGACGAAGAACCTTTGCGTGAACCTGCTAGGCTTCTTGGGCGTGTATGGGAAGACAAAAGATATACCTGAGGCACCAGAGGACCTGCAACGCTTGCACGAAAAAGAGGGCATGCCTCCGAAGCAGTATGAAGGTCCTGCCAGCTACGCTCTTACGAAAGAAGAGAAAGAAATATTCTTTCAATGCCTGCTAAGTATGAAGGTCCCGACTAGCTTCTCGTCGAATATAAAGGGAATAATAAATATGCCAGAGAAAAAGTTCCAGAACCTAAAGTCTCATGACTGCCACGTGATTATGACGCAACTGCTTCCGGTTGCATTGAGGGGGCTTCTACCGGAAAACGTCCGACTAGCCATTATGAAGCTATGTGCATTCCTCAATGCAATATCTCAGAAGGTGATCGATCCAGAAATCGTACCAACGCTAAGGAGTGATGTGGTGCAATGTCTTGTCAGTTTCGAGCTGGTGTTCCCACCATCCTTCTTCAATGATGCACGTCCTAGTTCATCTAGTCGACGAGATTGTCATTCTGGGGCCCATATTTCTACACAATATGTACCCCTTTGAGAGGTTCATGGGAGTCCTAAAGAAATATGTTCGTAACCGCGCTAGGCCAGAAGGAAGCGTCTCCATGGGCCATCAAACAGAGGATGTCATCGGGTTTTGTGTTGACTTCATTCCTGGCCTTAAGAAGATAGGTCTCCCTAAATCGCGGTATGAGGGGAGACTGACTAGAAAAGGCACGCTTGGAAGGGACTCAATAATATGCAGGGACGGATATTCTTGGTCTCAAGCACACTACACAGTTCTACAGAACTCTACCTTGGTGACCCCGTATGTCGATGAACACAAGAACAGTCTGCGCTCCAAACACCCGGAGTAGTGCGACGACTGGATTACATGTGAACATATCAGGACTTTCAGCAGTTGGTTGGAAACACGTCTCAGAGGTGACAACACTGTTTGTGATGAGCTGTACTTGTTGTCCAGGGGACCATCTTCGACTGTAATGATTTGGAAAGGATACGAGATAAATGGGAATACATTTTACACAATTGACCAAGATGAAAAGAGCACCAACCAAAACAGCGGTGTCCGCTTTGATGCAGCAACCGACAATGGAAATGACACATATTATGGTTACATAGCAGACATATGGGAACTTGACTACGGAGTAGATTTTAAGGTCCCTTTGTTTAAGTGCAAGTGGGTCAATTTGTCAGGAGGCGGGGTACAGGTAGACCCACAGAACGGAATGACCACAGTGGATCTGAAAAATCTTGGGTACACTGACGAACCGTTTGTCCTAGCCAATGATGTGGCACAGGTTATCTATGTGAAGGACATGTCTACCAGACCGAGGAAAAGAAAAGATAATGAAGCGAATACATCATACAATGAGCCAAAGCGCCACATAGTTCTTTCAGGAAAAAGGGACATCCTGGGAGTGGAGGGCAAGACAGACATGTCTGAAGAGTATGAAAAGTTTCATGAAATTCCCCCCTTCAAAGTCAAGGCTGACCCAAGCATCCTGGTAAACGATGAAGATTATCCATGGTTACGACGCAATAAGCAAACGACACAAGCGAAGAAAAAGTGATGACTTTATCCCGCAACTATTATGATGATAACATGCCAACTTTGTAACAGACGAGTATGATACCATTGTCCGTTTTGTACATGCACATGCTATGCCAACTTTTTCAGAGTTCATTTGAAAACTATGAATTTTAAAACCTCGCCAACCGAAGGGCGCTCACACCGGTTTATAAGTAAAGCAACAAAGAAAACAAAAAAAGAGTTTCCAAATTTGAAAACTAATGGCACTAACAGAAAGTTTATAATTTTTCTAAAACTAAAAGCAAAAAGAATTAAAAAATAAAGCAAAAAACAACAAAAAATAAATAATGCAGAAAACAGAACAAAAAACTGAAAAAAAATAGCAACAATAAGTATTTTGTTGTAAGTAGAAACAAAATAAAATAAATACAACAGCAAAGGAAACAAAAAAAGAGTTTTCCGATTTGAAAACTAATGGCACTAACAGAA
>NC_057807.1:503002660-503003338 GCF_018294505.1 Triticum aestivum | reverse complement strand
GACGTCGTCGCCGGCGCCCGCCCCCACTGCCGCCCCTGCCCCGACGCTGCCCCTTCTCCCCGTTCGGTCCGGCTCCGGCGACCCCCTTTCCTCCCTGTCCCCTCGATCCTCTTCATATAATTTTTTTTCATATAATTTTTTTTCATATGCATATGTTGATTATATGGATGGATGGATGGATGATGTATATGTTCATTATATGGATGGATGGATGATGTATGCTTTTTTTCATATAATTTTTTTAGGCAGATTTTTAGATTTTTTTAGGCAGATTTTTAGAATTTTTTGTGTATGTATGTTATGTTTATATGTATGTATGTATGTTCATATGTATATATGTTTATATGCAAAGCATATGCAAAGAAAATGTATGAATGGTCATATGCAAAGAAAAATGTATGTATGGTCATATGCAAAGAAAATGTATGTATGTATGTTCATATGAAAGAAAAATGTATGTACGTATATCTGTTTATATGTCTTTTTTAAAAAAATTTTTGTTTTTTGCATTTTTATAAAAATGTATATATGTTCTCTGTGTGTATATATGTTTTATGTTCATAGATTTTTATTTGAACATTATTTAAAAAAAACAAGCAATACAAGAAGAAGAAAAAGAATGAGAGGTAAAAGGAAAAAAGAAGAGGAAGAAAGGAGAAGAAGAGGGGATAGGAAGAA
>NC_057807.1:502997665-503002403 GCF_018294505.1 Triticum aestivum | reverse complement strand
GGGGGGGGGTACCGATACCCCCTCCCCGATAACATTATTTTCCCATGTATATGTATGTTGCATCGTTGTCGATATAACGAGGGTGTCGAGGATCGCCGAGGGGTCGAGGGTCGGGAACTAGGGTAGAGGGTCGAGGGTCGTTAAGGGGTCAAGGGTCGAAGGTTTCAGGGTCGAGGGTTCCTATAGTGTCAAAGTATTGAAGAAATCCAATAGCTTGTGGGCGTCGATGCCCACGTCGATGCCCACGTCACTTGTGGGACATAGATGTACTGTTCAACGCCGACCCCCTCCCGATAGCTTCAACACGTGGGGGGGGGGGTCGATATTACCCCCTCCTAGCTTGAAGCGTTCTCGAGGCCACCCCCTAACCCTTGAAGCGTTGTCGAGGCCACCCCAAACCCTAGAGAAGCAGCATCGAGGCCACTAATATGATTCCTTATTGTGATTAGCTAGCTAGTTCTACGTTTGCCACTAATATATCCATATATGTCATGTTTGAATAATAATTGCCATGTTGTAAATATTTGTAGAAACTATGGACACCGCCCGAGACGAAGCACAAGAAGCGTTGTTGAGGGACATAATCGCAGAAGGAAGTGATGCCCTCTCCTCGAGGTTTCTCAACGACAACGATGGTCTGGAAGGAGAGGGTGAATAAGCAGCTGGCCCTCTCCTCATTGATTTACATGGCTCCGATGACCCAATGCCAGTGCAAGAAGGAGAGGGTGAAGAAGTAGACCGTGAGGACGGCTCCGGTGATCACCAAACCGAGTCCGGCCAGGTATATATATTAGGTAAGCCTGTGCTGACTAGCTAATTGATGCATTCATTGTTTTGGTATGTACACATATTAATTAACTCTCGTGTTTGTTCTTTTTTCTAGCCCTCCGGATCGAGCACAACTTCGGTAAAGAGACGAGGCCCGAAGAAAAAGTTGAGCTCGGATGAAAAGTTTGAGATCATACAAATCGCGCGCGACGGCCAACCGATTGAACCCTACCGGACAAAGAAGGCATTTGTTGCTCAATGTGGGGTTCTGGTTAGGGACAAGATCCCGATCAGCATCCAGCAATGGTATAAGCCTAAGAACGAAGACCCTGAGGTGTCTTATGTCAATGAGATGCAGAAAGAGAATCTTTGGACTGAGCTGAAGTCAAATTTCACCCTACCACCGGAGGATGATCCGGAGAAGCCAGTTATAGAGCCATTAATCAAGTATTTTGCTCTGAGGAAGATGGCAGACCTATTCAGGAATTGGAAGAAAGACCTCAATAGGTATGTCGAAAAAAATGAGACACCAGAATTCATTGGCAAATATGAGAAGATCAGAGATGACTGGCCCGCATTTGTGGCCCACAAGACATCGGAAAAGAGTAAAAAAATGTCGGCGACAAACAAGAGAAATGCTGAGAAGAAGAAGCTTCACTATCGCACGGGGTCAGGTGGCTACCTCGTAGCCCAGCCTAAGTGGGCCAAGGCTGAGAATGATCTGCTTGATAAAGGGATCGAACCAGAGACAATGAACTGGCCAGAACATTGCCGGACTTGGTTCTTTGGGGCCGGCGGATCCTTGGACCCTATAACAGGGAAGTGCATTTGGACGGAGGAACAATTGGACATACCAGTCAAGAAGCTTCAGCAATATATCGAAGCAGCGCAGCAAGGGACGTTCGTTCCAGACAGGGAGAAGGACGAGCTCATAATGGCCCTCGGCAATCCTGAGCACCCTGGACGGACACGAGGCACGCCAGGCTCCGTTTCGTGGAAGGATGGATTTCCGGACGCAGGGGGTTACAAAACCCACGAGAGGAGGAAGAAACTGGAGCAGAGCCAACTGCAGTCGCTGCACGAAAGGGTAATGGGGCTAGAGGAACGAGAAGCAGATCGCAGCAAACGACCTGCCGAAGCTTCCCCCGAAGCTACCCCGCCATCTCAGCGGAAAAGCAGCGTGGCTTCCACTGAGCTGCTTCAGCCAGAGCATGCCTTGACGGCTCCTGCCAGCTATCCCGTGGATGCTATCACGGATGCTGAAAATTGCCACCTTATGGCGCAATGGAGCAATTTGAAGGTCAAGGCGGCTGTTGGCTCTGTTTATCCTACTAAACCCGACTCAACTTTTCACTGCCGGCCGATTCCAGAAGGATATGCTAAGGTGATGGTCGATGAAATAACAGAGAGATTTGAGGACCTCCGGCTTGACCACCCTACCGGTGAAGGGGAGTATCGGCTGGGTTCTGCTCTGAAGACTCCATGCCTATGGCGGAAGGATCTCATCAACCTTCCGAACATGATGCCTCTGCCTCCTCCTCCTCCTCCGGTGAGTCAGGGCACTCTGCCTCCTCCACCGGCAAGTGACGATCAGGGCACTCGGCCCGCTCCTTCTCCGGCGCGTGGCGGCACTCCGCCTCCTTCTCCCCCTGCGCCGGCGTGCCCGAGCAGCCAGCCTCCTCCTTCTCCGCCTCGTCAGCAAGGGCGGAAGAGACCCGCGGCCGCTCCGGCTTCTACGGCGCGTCGCAGTCCTTCTCCTCCACCTCGTAAGCAAGGAAAGAAGACATCCGCTCCGTCTACTCTGCCGGCGTCTAGCAGTACAGCCAAAGGCGGGAGGAGATACAGATTCGGTCCTTCTCTGAAGACTCCAGAGAAGTTACCGTACGAGAGGAGCAAGGAGGAAAACGCGAAGATCGCGCAGACCGAAGTGGATGACTGGTTTCAAGGGTTGAAAGCAAAGAGACATCCACCTCCGGAGGAGAAGGTAGATCCGGTGAAAGGGAAGCGCACTTTGGCTGCCCTGACAAAACCACCCAAGTCTCCGCCGAAAGGCAACTATGAGCGCATTATTGGAAAGGCATTTGCCGAAGCGGAGAGGTCGGGAAGTACTAAAAGTGATCGAAGGATGAAAGAACGACGAGCTGGGAAACAAATTGCCCAGCTCGGCAAACAAGCGAAGCAATCGTGCCCCCCGCTCAAGGTGCCTGCTAGCGACATCGTCGATCCGAGGATGGTGCCCGGTTATGGCAATCCTGCAAATTACCTGCCCGACGATGTACATTATGATATCTTGGAGGTGCAGATACAAAGATACGAGTACGGGAAGCCTCTCGTCAAAGATGAAAGTTCTCTATCAACGATGATGCGAAGATTGCATGATTGGTACATGAAAACCTGCAAAGAGTCTGAGGGGAGGAATACTTTGTATATGAGAGTTAAAAAGGAGCATGACCTCCTTGGAATTGAACTGTTGCCTATTCCATTTGAGGAGTTCTATCAGTTTTTCAATCAATTGGCCATCGATAAAGCAACGGTCACCTCCTACTGTATGTAAGTAGTACTACTTCCATCATTAAGTCTCTCTATATAACTCAGCCCTTTCATTTGCATGTATTTATAATTATCATCACTATATTATGCAGATTGAAGATCGCCGAATTGAAGAAAAGACAAGTGGGAGATATTGGGTTCATTAACACGTATCTCATAGATGCAACTGAGGTTCAATATCGTGCCCAAGAAACCGAGGCCAACTTGCTACGATCGTTGGAAATAAATGAACACAAAGATATAATACTCTTTCCTTACAACTTCAAGTGAGTGTTACTGTCTTGTGGCATATTCAGTTTCCTTATTAGTCCAGGTTATAGTAATGTAATATTGATGAGTTATGCATGTGTGTGCAGCTACCACTATATTCTCCTAGAGATTAAGCTTGAGAAGGGAGTAGTAACTGTCTTAGACTCCAAGCGAAAAGATCCCAAGGAGTATGCGGACATGACTGAAATGCTCGAGAAGTAAGTTAAATCGATCATTATCCACCATATCAGCAACTTTGTTCATTTCTGATATCAAGTAATTGTTTTCTTTGTATGGCAGGGCTTGGAGAAAATTCACCAAAAAAGCTCCGGGACTACCGAAGAAGCTGCAATTTAGGCACCCGAAAGTAAGTACTATATAGTAGCGTATTCCAGGCATCTCCTAGTGATTCAAGTGCTAGTTTCATCAATACCACTTAGCATGCTTGCTAATTATCAGTTTGATTGACCTCTATTTCTTGTAAAGTGGTTGTGGCAGGAACAAGGGAATGATTTATGTGGATACTACATTTGCGAGTCCATCCGCCACACGACCTGTGAGCGGGGCTACTCCGACAAACAATATGAAGTGCGTAAATAACAATATTCACAATTTTATTTTATTACCATCATTTGTGTTGAGTTTCATTCATTCATATATATATATATATGTATTGACCCCCTTCTTAAAATTAGATGTTTCGTATGCGGGATGAACTCCTAGCACCAGATCGCATGCGAGCAATTCAAGAGGAATTGGTGGCATTCTTTCTTGACCACGTGATCGCTGAAGATGGAGAATACTATGTGGACCACGCGTCCGTATTTTAGGAGATTATATATTTGTAAAAGATAATTATTGTATATATGTAGCCGGTAGTGTCGGATAGATATACGAGAACTTGTTTGTTCGACCAATCTCTCGGAGAAGGAGAGGTGGTCGATATCACTTCTCTCTGTATGCATATATGTTCATGATGATCTTCTGTTTGCTTACTAGCTAGCTAGCGTGTCTAGCTAGTCTTCTCTATACGTATATATGTATGGTACGTAGCGTCGACCAAGCATGGACAAAAGAGAGGACACTTCTCTCTATTAATTAGCTAGCTATAGCACAATATATGAAACACCTAAATTAACCCCCCAAAACCCCCCAAACCCCCCCCCCATTT
>NC_057807.1:502996518-502997655 GCF_018294505.1 Triticum aestivum | reverse complement strand
CGGCCTGGTGGAGCAGTCAGCAGCCAGCAGTCGGCCGGGTAGTTGGACTGAGGGGCTGCCGACTGCTCGCTGCCGACTGCTCCACCAGGCCGGCTGCTGGCTTCCGATTGCTGGCTGCCGACTACTAGCTACCGACGGCACCACCAGGCCGACTGCTGGCTGCCGACTGCTCCAACCAGCCGGCTTCCCGAAGTCAACTGCAGCCTGACGCTACCCCGACGTGACGACCGTACCCGGCACTGTTCATGTGACGCCCCAGCCATCATGTACAGTGTCACTGGTCCCCTGGCACTATTTATGAAGTGACCCAGGGGACAAGGATGACACCCCACCATGCCAGTAGCTAGCTAGCCACCATGCCTACATGGCTTACATCCTAAGCTAACTCCCCCTATATATATGAGCATCCATCCATCCATCCAGGATGGACTCACTCTCCCACACACTCACGCATGCATAGGCACATGCGGCCACACACACACCTATGCTCATATGCATATACGAGATCAGGCTCTTACGGCACTGACCTCAGATACAGCTCCAGGAGCACTTTGTACTGCCTGATGTACACCCCAGATATATACTTAGACATGCAGGAGTAGGGGTGTTATCTCTTCGGAGAGCCCCGAACCTGGGTAAACTAGCGCGTGCTACTCGCATATCCGTCCCTGGATATTCCGGCAGCAGTCTTGCCCTCACACAAAGCCACCTTGTGGCATATGTCGTCTTGCAACACCCCCCGTGAGAATACCACGACATTTGGCGCCCACCTTGGGGCGGTACTATGCTACCGCGCTGCTGCTGGTTTCGAAGTCAGGGCGGGACCATCTTCATCATCTCCGCCGCGGCGTCGCGCCGTCTCTCCGGTAGTGCTCGGGGGCTCAACTTCAACCCGCCCCCGGAGCGGCCGCGCGAGACGGCGCGCCCTCGCCGTCATCCTCTTCGTCTTCACCACCGCAGCGTCACGCCCTCCCTTCGATAGCGGTCAGGGGCTCGACATCGACATGCCCCCGGAATGGCCGTGAGGGGCGCCGCGTCCTCGCCGTTGGCCTTGCCTTCGTCATCACCACCGTTGCGACCCCGGCCGTCCGCGCGCGCGCCGCGCACGGGGCCTCGCTTCGGTGGTGATGACGAAGG
>NC_057807.1:502989734-502996508 GCF_018294505.1 Triticum aestivum | reverse complement strand
CCTGGTGGAGCAGTCGGCAGCCTGCAGTCGGCCTGGTGGAGCAGTCGGCAGCCTGCAGTCGGCAGCCAGCAGTCGGCCTGGTGGAGCAGTCGGCAGCCTGTAGTCGGCCTGGTGGAGCAGTCGGCAGCCTGCAGTCAACAGCCTGTAGTCGGCCTGGTGGAGCAGTCAGCAGCCAGCAGACAGCAGTCGGCCGGGTAGTTGGACTGAGGGGTTTGCTAGCCCTGATGTCTTAAATTATTGTCTCGCCGTCTTTGGGGTATCCGTGTCCAATTACTCCGACAACCATGTTAGTTAAATAACTTTATTCCTTTGCAGTAGGGAAAAATTGGCTTTATGCAAAAATTGTAACCATAGAGCTTTACCACCAGCCAAATATGCATGTAGTATAGTTTATTCTATTGTTTTTCTCTATGTGTTACATTGCCAGCATATTCCATTTGCTGACCCGTTTTCGGGCTGCAATGTTTCATGTTGCAGACTTTTCAGACGACGAGTAAGATACTTTTAGGTCGTGGTTCTATACTCTGTGATGTCGTTGGAGTTGATGGACTCGCTTATCTTCCAAGCCTTCCGCTGTTATTGAATTTAGATGGCCTTAAGACATATTTATTTCAATAAGTTCTCTTTTGAGACATTCGATGTAATGAGTGTGTGATTGCTACTCTGTTATAAATCCTCCAAGTACTGTGTGGTGTCAGCATTACTGATCCAGGGATAACAGTGAGCACAGAGATCAGACTTTTTGATGTTTGGTCGCTACAAAAGTGGTATCAGAGCACACGCTGACTGTAGGACATGACCATTAAGCTAAAGCCCTAGATCACTACTCTTTCTTCTCATTTATGACTCCTCATCTTTTCTATTCTTTAGGATGGCGGATGCAAGGATCAAGTTCACGCAACCAGATGAGAATTCACCTTTTGGATATCACTTGAAGGAAGCCACTAGATACTTGAACATAGGAGTACCAAGCTTCACCGGGACTTTCAATGCCACTTTACCCGACGAGGAGTGCTGGAGGATTCAAGTCTACATTCCAGGAAGGACGTTTGCACCAGTCACAGAGCCAATAGAGTTTACCTTTGATGTACCAACATGGAGCCTAGGAAAAAGCATGGTAGCTCACATCACCATGGGACGAATTGGAGAAGTTTACCACAACGACCTCAAGAATACTATCTACCAGATTTGTGGGCGCCGAGATGAGCATTGGGAGATGATCACCACCAGGAAGGACAGATCAATTGCATCTTATATTCAGGAGTTAAACCAACACATCCGACACCAGGAGAATTAGATGTGCGCAGATATGGAGGAACTACAGAAGGCTATGACCAGGATCAAGGAGCTAGAAGCAGAACTCAAGGCTACACATAAGGACTATATGGAAGAAATCATCGCTCTAGTAAGACAGAACGGTGACCTTAAGGAGAAGATTGGAGTATTCATGGTAGGATCAGCACCCAGAGAGGAAGAGGATGAACCTACTTGTCCAGATAATTATATCATCATCAACGACACCGACTCGGATCCCGACGACAGCGATGATGACTATGTTGATGATGCTGGAGCAGATATCATGGAATCTACATCGGAGCAGTTTTTCTAGTTGACCACCATAACAGTAGTAGAATTTTCCACCATTTAATTAGTTTTAGTCCAAGCACTTTTGTAACGATAGTTAGACCGTTGTATGCCCTTGTTTGAATTGATTGGAATGATATTGTGTGCTTTTGTCTCATGTGCATATGGGTAGTGTTATCTCACTAGACCTCATTCTATTCTTAACTCTCCCCTCTAAACCCTCAGATGCCTCCGAGGCGCGACCCCGAGTTTGTTTTCCCGCAAGAGATCACTCAGTTGATTCAACAGCAGAATACCTTGATTCAAACATTGGTACAGAACCAAGGCAACAACAACAACAACCCATCACCACCACCTGTTGACCATTTGGCACGTTTCTTAAGGTTGAATCCGCCGGTGTTTTCCAGTAGCACCGATCCTATAGTAGCAAATGATTGGCTCCGTAAGATAGGGAGGGAGTTGACCACTACAGGATGCACAGATGGACAAAAGGTGAAGTTTGCCGCACATCAGCTTGACGGACCCGTAGCAACATGGTGGGAAAATTTTACAGCCACTTACCCTGTAGACACTGTCACATGGAATCAGTTTCAGCAAGCTTTCCGTACTGCCCATGTTTCAGCAGGAGCAATGGCCATGAAGAAGCCTGAGTTTCGCAACTTACGCCAAGGAGGACGGACAGTTGGCCAGTATGTGGATGATTTCTGTAAGCTAGCACGTTATGCCCCAGATGACGTTGCTACGGATGCAGCTAAGCAGGAGAAGTTTCTAGAAAGACTGAATGATGAGCTGAGTATGCAGTTGATGGTAGCCACTTTCAATAACTACCAGGAGTTAGTAGATCATGCTCTTATGATTGAGGGGAAACAGCAGCATATTGACAATCGTAAGAGGAAGTATGCACAGGGGAAGTACAATTCTGGAGCTCAGCAGAAGCCACGCTTTACCCCAAAGTCAGGAGGGCATTTTCAGCATACTCACGGAGGAGGCAGCTCGCACAATCATAACGGCACAAAGAATGGAAACAGGAATGGAGGAAGCAATGGACAAAACCGCACCAACCCGTCAACACCATCCAAGGCAGACCTGAGCCATATCACTTGTTATAAGTGCCGTAAGACTGGGCATTATGCAAATGATTGCCCAGAAGCCCAAAATGGAAATGGCAATGGAAGCTCAGGAAATAAGCCGAACCCTTTCAACAAGGGGCAAGTGAACCACGTTACCGTGGAGGAGGTTGAAGCTCAGCCAGACGTAGTAATAGGTAAGTTTTTGGTTAAGACATTTACTGCAGTTGTTCTTTTCGATACTGGTGCATCGCATTCATACATATCAAGGGGACTTGTGGATAAATATAAACTACTGACCCAAGCACTTAGGTCACCCATGCTGGTAACCTCACCCGGAGCAGAGTATACGACTAGTATATGGTGTGATCGACTGCCATTAAGGATTGGACACCATGTATTTCCCTCGGACCTAATAGTTTTGGAATCGCAAGGTTTGGATGTGATATTAGGCATGGATTGGTTATCGAAGTATGGAGGGAATATTGATTGCGCGAGTAAGTCGATTTTGCTCACCACCCCTGAAGGAAGAAGAATCAAGTATGTATCACGGCATGAGCCGAGAAGAGCACATGTAAATTCCTTATCAGGAGTTGTGCAGGAGGAAGTACCAGTGGTAAGGGATTTCCCCGATGTATTTCCAGAAGAGTTGCCAGGCATGCCACCGGATAGAGACATTGAGTTCTTAATTGAACTACTGCCAGGCACTGGGCCTATATCTAAGAGACTGTACAGGATGCCAGCCCAAGATTTGGAGGAAATTAAGAAGCAGATTAAGGAATTGTTGGATAAAGGTTTTATTCGCCCAAGTTCTTCGCCTTGGGGATCGCCAGTACTTCTGGTGGAAAAGAAGGATGGAACGTTAAGAATGGTTGTCGATTATCGTGGATTGAATGAAGTAACAATCAAGAACAAGTACCCACTACCAATGATCAATGATCTGTTTGATTGGTTGCAAGGAGCTAAGGTGTTTTCCAAGATCGATTTGCGATCAGGGTACCATCAACTGAAGATTCGGGAGCAAGATATATCGAAGACAGCTTTTACCACCAGGTACGGGTTGTATGAGTATACCGTTATGTCATTTGGTTTGACTAACGCCCCAGCCTATTTTATGAACATGATGAACAAGGTGTTTATGGAGTTTTTGGATAAGTTCGTCGTGGTGTTCATTGATGATATTTTGGTTTACTCAAAAAATGAAGCGGAACATAAGGAGCACTTGTGTTTGGTACTCGAGAAGCTCCGAGAACATCAGCTATATGCCAAGTTCAGCAAGTGTGAGTTTTGGTTGAAGGAAGTTGGATTTCTCGGACATGTTATATCTGGAGAAGGTATCGCAGTAGACCCCACTAAAGTTGTCACTATGACAAACTGGGAAGCACCAACAACAGTTGGAGAGATCAGGAGTTTCCTTGGACTCGCAGGATACTACCGGAGATTTATTGAAAATTTCTCGAAGATTGCGAAGCCTATGACAGAGTTGTTGAAGAAGGATACTAAGTTCTTTTGGACTGAAGATTGTGAGGCTAGTTTCCAAGAGTTGAAGAAACGTTTGGTTACCTCACCAGTATTAATTCTGCCAGATCAGACCAAGGATTATGAAGTGTATTGCGACGCTTCACGTCGAGGACTTGGAGCAGTGCTTATGCAGGAGGGAAGAGTTGTTTCGTATGCTTCACGACAACTTAAGCCTCATGAGTTGAATTATGCTACTCATGATTTGGAGTTAGCAGTCGTAGTGCACGCACTGAAAACATGGAGACATTTTCTCATTGGAAATCATTGTGAGGTGTACACGGATCACGAGAGTTTGAAGTACATCTTCACGCAGAAGGAGTTAAATCTCGGGCAGAGGAGATGGTTGGAGCTTATTAAGGATTATGATATGAGATTGCATTATCACCCCGGGAAGGCTAACGTTGTAGCAGACGCGTTGAGCCGCAAGAGCCATGTCAATACACTAATGACGGGAGAAATACCCAAGGAGTTAGCCGAGGATCTTCGAGAGCTATGTTTGGAAATAGTTTCGAGAGGCTATGTAGCAGCATTGGAGATTCAGTCTACTTTGATGGATAAAATCATAGAAGCTCAAAAGGTAGATAAGGAAATTGCTTCCATTAAGGAAAGGATGAGCAAGGGAAAGGCTAAAGGATTTCGTGAGGATGAGCACGCTACCTTATGGTTTGAGGACCGTGTTTATGTGCCCAATGACCCGGAGATCAGGAAGTTGATTCTGCAAGAGGCACATGATTCACCATATTTGATTCACCCCAGAAATACGAAGATGTATTTGGATTTGAAGGAAACTTTCTGGTTGACCGGAATGAAGAAGGATATTGCAGAGTATGTAGTAGTTTGTGATGTATGTCAGAGGGTGAAGGCAGAACATCAGAAGCCAGCAGGATTGTTACAGCCATTGCCTATACCCGAATGGAAGTGGGATAAACTAGGCATGGATTTCATCACGGGATTGCCCAGGACTCGTTCAGGCTATGACTCGATTTGGGTTGTAGTCGATCGTTTGACAAAGGTAGCTCATTTCATTCCAGTAAAGACTACCTACAGTAGCGCCAAATTGGCTAAGATATACATGACAAGGATTGTTTGTTTGCATGGAGTTCCGAGGAGTATCGTGTCAGATAGAGGAACCCAATTCACCTCAAAGTTCTAGAAACAGTTGCACGAAACATTAGGAACCAGGCTGGAGTTTAGCACAGCTTTCCACCCATAGACAGATGGACAGACCGAGAGAGTCAATCAGATTTTGGAGGATATGCTTAGAGCCTGTGTTTTGGATTATGGATCAAGTTGGGATGACAACTTGCCATACGCGGAGTTTTCTTACAACAATAGTTATCAATCCAGTTTGAAGATGGCCCCTTTCGAAGCCTTGTATGGAAGGAGGTGTAGAACCCCGTTGTTGTGGGATGAGGTAGGATATCGCCAGTTGTTTGGACCGGATTTGATTAAGGTGTCTGAACAGAAAGTAAATTTGATTCGCGACAGGCTCAAGGTAGCTCAGTCAAGGCAGAAGAGCTATGCAGATTCAAAACGCAAGGGGACAGAATATGAAGTCGGGGACAGAGTTTATCTTCGAGTATCTCCACTTCGAGGAGTTAAGCATTTTGGAGTTAAAGGAAAGTTAGCACCACGTTTTGTGGGGCCATACAAGGTTTTGGAATGCATGGGAGAAGTTGCGTACAAGTTGGAATTACCTGAGGGATTGTCAGGAGTTCACGATGTGTTCCATGTTTCACAGTTGAAGAAGTGTCACACAGAGATGGCTGATATACCACTCAGAGATACTGTGCCACTGGAAGCAATTCAGTTGAAAGAAGATTTGACCTATGAAGAGAAACCAGTTAAGATTCTGGAGTATGCCAGCAGAGTTACCCGCAGTAAGGTTATCAAGTTTTGCAAAGTTCAGTGGAGCCACCACACTGAGGAGGAAGCCACCTGGGAGCGAGAGGAAGATCAGCTCAACGACCACCCTCACCTATTTGCTAGCCAACCCGAATCTCGAGGGCGAGATTCATCTTAAGGGGGGTAGGTTTGTAACATCCCAAATTTTCAATTTGGAATGTTATACATAGATCATCATTGCATATCATATTTTTGTTGCATTGTTGGCTCGATCCTAGAAATTCTACACAACTCAAGGACCCACGGAGAGAGTTAGGGATTTCGTTATTTTCATATTTGAGTTTTTCTCAAATTTTGAAAATAGGATCATTTGATTTTATTTATTTTATCTTCAATTATTTCTACTACGAAAATTTCAGAGAGGGAATAAAATGACTTTCCCAAAATAAAGAAATAATGAAGATTTAATAAAAAAATCAAATAAGATTTATTTTGGAATTTTTCGCTTTTTATTTGGATTTAGAACAAAATGCGCGTTTCTAAAAATTGCATTTAGGCCCCAAATAAATTTTCATCTTGTTCGGCTTGATTTTAGAAGCCGGGGAAAATTTATTTTGGGAATTTTGGAGTCCGTTTAGTATTTCTTTTTATTTTTCTTCTGTGCGGAATTATTTAAAAAAACGCAACCGACCTACGGGCCGTGCCGGAGCGGGACTCCGCTCGGGGGGCACTATATATAGCACCGCCCCGGCGCCCC
>NC_057807.1:502982195-502989260 GCF_018294505.1 Triticum aestivum | reverse complement strand
CGCCGGAGCCTCGCCGGACTTTGCCGCCGTTGCCGCCGAGGTTCGCCGCCGCCTCGCTCCGCGTGCCCCCTTTTAGAAAAAACGAGCGGTTTTTCTTTAGGTTTTTTTTCGGTTTTTCGTTAAATCGATTTTTTTTGGTTTACTTTAATTAGCGAGCATTCGCTCGTTCGTTCGTTTTAACGAATGTGTTCGTCAGATTAGTTTAGTTAACGAACGTTCGTTCGTTGATCCGTTCGTATTTTTCCTTTTTCTCGGATTTAATCCGCGATTTTTCTGATCGCGATTCCTGATCCGATTTTCGTTTTAGTTTAACCTTTTGCTCGTTTATCGGAATCAGGCGATTCAAGTGCCTGGAGTTTTGTCTCGAAACCCTCTTTCCAAATAATCTACTAAAACAAGTTTTTGCTTCTGTAAAATTTGACTTAGATCCAGATTAGTAAAACGAAGCTGTTTTCTTTCGCCGTTTGACATTCGTTGCTTTGTTTGATTTGTTTCTTTTGCAAACCGGAGTTCTTAAGTTGAACATTCTGGTTAGATCTTTTACTCGAGTTTTACCTGTGCATTAGATGAGTACTTATTATATGCTTGTTTGTTTGTCTGCGATAGAATACCCGGAGTGCGCCGCCTGTTACTTCGAGTCTCTAGGTCTCGCGGATCATCAGCAAGGCAAGTAACACTTTGATCATACTCTTCTCATACCCAGTTTTTATGCATTAGATCTATTCCTCAAACACTTGCATGATTAGGATCTAATTAAATTGTGGGAAGGGAAGTAGATGAGGTAGTACCTATTACCTGTTTTATTATCAAACCTTTGGGAGTTACTTCTACGTTTTCTTATTATGCCATGCTATGCTAGTAGACGTGGATTGGGTGAGTGTATCCATGACAGATGTGTGATTGTTGAATTAATGGTTTATTTAAGGTGGCAACTTAAACACACATCTGGGTGGATTGAGGCACCTGGTTTCTATCAGGGCTTGCCTGTATTTCTTCGGACCGCCACCCAGGCTCAAAGGGATCATGAGATTATTCAAACTAGAAACTTCCGTGTGCAGCCACATGCTATTATGGGCTCTAGCATAGTTGACTAAGTTGTGTGAACTCTTACGGGGTGGACTAGCAGATGTAGGGGATGTAGGTTGGTACGGTCTACCCCTATGTAAGGTGCAAGTGCTTCTGAAAGACTATGTCTCGGTCATCCGTTTCTCAAACACCATGTAGTGCGAGAAACCAAGCGGAGGCGATCGAGTCATGTGGGGAAAAGTGCGCAAACCTCTGCAGAGTGTATAAACTAATCATGGTTAGCCGTGTCCCCGGTTATGGACATCTTGAGTATCTAGTACCTGGATATCATGTGAATCTCATCATGTTACTTCTAAATTAATATTGTTGGGTTTTTAATGAGTACTTTTAATTGGGATTGAGAATGCTGTCAACCATTCTCAATGTTTCACAACCACCATGTTAGTTAAATAACTTTATTCCTTTGCAATAGGGAAAATTGGCTTTATGCAAAAACTGTAACCATAGAGCTTTACCACCAACCAAATATGCATGTAGTATAGTTTATTCTATTGTTGTTCTCTATGTGTTACATTGCCAGCATATTCCATGTGCTGACCCGTTTTCGGGCTGCAACGTTTCATGTTGCAGACTTTTCAGACGACGAGTAAGATGATTTTACGTCGTGGTTCTATACTCAGTGATGCCGTTGGAGTTGATGGACTCGCTTATCTTCCAAGCCTTCCGCTGTTATTGAATTTAGATGACCTTAAGCCATATTTATTTCAATATGTTCTCTTTTGAGACATTCGATGTAATGAGTCTGTGATTGCTACTCTATTATAAATCCTCCAAGTACCGTATGGTGTCAGCATTACTAATCCAGGGATGACACTGAGCACAAAGATCAGACTGTTTGAGGTCTGGTCGCTACACTGTTCAACCAGTGCCGAGCTGGTCACTTGAGTTTTAGCGGGAGATACTTGATGGCATGGAGATCATCACCGTGGGTCATATGAATGTGGAGAAGGAAGTCCTCAATCCATACTACATGATCTGTTGTCCCATCATATGATTCAATGTTAACAGGTTTCAACCCTTTTGGGAATTCATGTTCCATTACTTCATCAGTGAAGCATAGGGGGTGTGCAGTGCCTCTATGCCGGGTTACATTCTGATGCAGCTCGGAGGAAGCTGGTCCATAGTATTCGGCCCGGACAAGTTTGTATTTGTTATATCTGGCGTGGTTGCCGTCGTCGCGTATTGGGGCGCACCCCTGCGATCCATAGATCGATCTAGTCTGGCCTGCTCTGTTCTCCAAGTCGTACCACAGGTCATGTGTGTATTCCTGAGCTGCTGTGTTTCTATTTGTTCGGCGAGGTAGTGTGGGCTGGTGTTTGGGCTGAGTTGTCGTTTTATCTCGGCCACGCGGTGGTCGGTCAGCCGAATTATGCGTTGGTAGTGCTGGCTCCAGTGCCTCGTCATCGAATTGAGGTAGCAATTTGTGCTTCGGGTAACTTTTGGTTGGGCGTTCGAGTCCATATTCCTCGGCTGCCAGGACCTCAGACCATCTATCAGTGAGCAGATCTTGATTAGCTTGAAGCTGTTGCTGCTTCTTCTTCAGGATCTTTTTAGTGGCTATAAGCCGGCGCTTAAAGCGCTCCTGCTCAACGGGATCCTCAGGCACGATAAATTCTTCATCACTGAGGCTCACCTCATCCTCAGAGAGAGGCATGAATTACTGTCCTCCGAGTCATCACTCATGTCCTGTTCATCAGGGCTGGCTCGCTCGTCCTTCCGTCTGGTCTATTCGAAACTTGGCTGGGCGGGGTCATCATTGTCTTCGGTATCGTCCAGAGTGCTATTGTCTCTTGTGTCGGTATCGCTGTTTTTATCATGGCATGGTTTAGCGCGGCGCTGCTGACATCGGCGCTTCGGATGCTTCTCAGGAGGTTTGTCCTCAACTGAATCCTTTTTATCATTGCCATTATTTTCTTTTGGTGTATCCACCATGTATATGTCATATGAGGAGGTGGCTGTCCAGCGCCCTATGGGAGGTGGTTCCTATTCTTCTCCGGCATCGTCGTCCATACCGTCAATGTCTTCGGAGTCGAAATCAAGCATGTCAGTCAAGTCGTCGAAAGTGGATATCAAGTGGGTGGTGGGTGGGTAACGAAGTTCTTCGTCGTCCGCTTCCCACTCAAGCCGGAGATAGTTCGGCCCAGAATCTCCTGACAAGGAGAGAGATTTCAATGAGTTTAACACATCACCTGGGGGTGAGTGTTGGAAGATGTCTGCGGAGCTGAACTCCAAGATCGGCGCCCAGTTAGATTCGATGGGCGCGGATACACGCGGTTCGGAGCCTATTGCCGGAGACGAATCCGAGGTTCCGATGACACATGCCTTGTTGGAGGTCAGATCTGTGTTCGTCTCTAGCGCCACTGAGTCTGCGGTTTCCATGATGGGGTTGAGCCTCCCGTCCTCGGATGGCGCGATCTGCTCTGGATCTAGGGCCAGAGCAGTTACAGGCGCTATCTCCTGCGCACAATATGATGATAGATTTAGGTCATGTTCATCGTGGCGGCAGGGTGGGGCTGTCATGGGCTCGAATCCGTCAAATATCAAGTCTCCGCGGATGTTGGTGGTGTCGTTCAAGCTTCCAAACCTGACCTGATGATCAGGGGTGTAGCTGTCGATCTGCTCCAGATGGCCAAGCGAGTTGGCCCGCGGTGCGGAGTCACCAAATACGAAGATCTATCCAGGGAGGAAGACCTCACCCTGGACTGTGTTGTTGTGGATGATTGAAGGAGTCATCAAGCCTTATGATGACGACGTAGTGGAACTCTCAATGAAAGCACCAACGTCGGTGTCAAAACCGGTGGATCTCGGGTAGGGGCTCCAGAACTATGCGTCTAAGGCTAATGGTAACAGGAGGCGGGGGACACAATGTTTACCTAGGTTCGGGCCCTCTCTATGGAGGTAATACCCTACTTCCTGCTTGATTGATCTTTATGAATATGAGTATTACAAGAGTTGATCTACCACGAGAACGTAGAGGCTTGCTACGTCTTGAGCTTGGGTTGGTTTTCCTTGAAGAGGAAAGGGTGATGCAGCATAGTAGCGTAAGTATTTCCCTCAGTTTTTGAGAACCAAGGTATCAATACAGTAGGAGGCTCCTCAAAAGTCCCACGCACCTACACAAACAAACAAAGAACTCGCAACCAACGCAATAAAGGGGTTGTCAATCCCTTCAAGGCCACTTGCGAAAGTGAGATCTGATAGAGATATATGATAAGATGAATATATTTTTTGGTATTTTATGATACAGATTGGAAAACTAAAGATGCAAATAAAACTAGATTGAAAGCTTTTATGATAAAAGAAAGACCCGGGGGCCATAGTTTCACTAGTGGCTTCTCTCAAGATAGCATAAGTATTACGGTGGGTGAACAAATTACTGTCGAACAATTGATAGAAAAGAGAGTAATTATGAGATTATCTAGGCATGATCACGTATATAGGCATCACGTCCGTGACAAGTAGACCGATTCCTTCCTGCATCTACTACTATTACTCCACACATCAACCGCTATCCAGCTTGCATCTAGAGTAATAAGTTCATAAGAACAGAGTAACGCATTAAGAAAGATGACATGATGTAGAGGGATAAACTCATGCAATATGATATAAACCCCATCTTTTTTATCCTCGATGGCAACAATACAATACGTGTCTTGCTGCCCCTGCTATCACTTGGAAAGGACACCGCAAGATTGAACCCAAAGCTAAGCACTTCTCCCATTGCAAGAAAGATCAATCTAGTAGGCCAAATCAAACCGATAATTCGAAGAGACTTGCAAAGATAACTTAATCATACATAAAAGAATTCAGAGGAGATTCAAATATTTCTAATAGATAAATTTGATCATAAACCCACAATTCATCGGATCTCGACAAACACACCGCAAAAAGAGTTACATTGAATAGATCTCCAAGAAGAGGAAGGAGAACATGGTATTGAGATTCATAGAGAGAGAAGAAGCCATCTAGCTAATAACTATGGACCCGAAGGTCAGTGGTAAACTACTCACAACTCATCGGAGAGGCTATGGTGTTGATGTAGAAGCCCTCCATGGTCGATTCCCCCTCCGGCGGAGCGCTGGCGAAGGCTCCAAGATGGGATCTCATGGATACAGAAGGTTACGGTGGTGGAAATAGCTTTTCATGGTCGCCCCTAATTTTTTCAGGGTACGTGGGTATATATAGGAGGAAGAAGTACATCGGTGGACGCCCGAGGGGCCCACGAGATAGGGGGCGCGCCCAGTAGGGGGGGCGCCCTCCACCCTCGTGGCCGCCTCAGGAGCTTCTTGACTTGCACTCCAAGTCCTCTAGATTACGTTCGTTCCAAAAATCACGCTCCCGAAGGTTTCATTCCGTTTGGACTCCGTTTGATATTCCTTTTCTTCGAAACACTGAGTTAGGCAAAAAACAGCAATACGGGCTGGACCTCCGGTTAGTAGGTTAGTCCCAAAAATGATATAAAAGTGTAAAGTAAAGCCCATAAACATCCAAAACAGGTAATATAATCACATGGAACAATCAAAAATTATAAATACGTTGGAGACGTATCAAGCATCCCCGAGCTTAATTCCAGCTCGTCCTCCAGTAGGTAAATGATAAAAACAGAATTTTTGATGTGGAATGCTACCTAGCATAATTCTCAATGTATTTCTCTTTATTGTGGCATGAATGTTCAGATCCAAATGATTCAAAATAAAAGTTCATATTGACATAAGAAATAGTCATACTTCAAGCATACTAATCAAAGCAATCATGTCTTCTCAAAATAACATGGCTAAAGAAAGTTGATCCCTACAAAATCATATAGTTCGGCTATGCTTCATTTTCATCACACAAAATACTCCCATCAAGCACAACCCCGGTTTCAGCCAAGCAATTGTTTCATACTTTAGTAATCTCAAACTTTTTTCAACTTTCACGCAATACATGAGTGTGAGCCATGGGTATAGCACTATGGGTGGAATAGAATATGATGGTGGAGGTTGTGTGGAGAAGACAAAAAGGGAGAAAGTCTCATATTGACGAGGCTAATCAACGGGCTATGGAGATGCCCATCAATTGATGTCAACATGAGGAGTAGGGATTGCCATGCAACGGATGCACTAGAGCTATAAATGTATGAAAGCTCAACAAAAGAAACTAAGTGGGTGTGCATCCAAATTGCTTGCTCATGAAGACCTAGGGCATTTTGAGGAAGCCCATCGTAGGAATATACAAGCCAAGTTCTATAATGAAAAATTCCCACTAGTTTATGAAAGTTACAACATATGAGACTCGCTATATGAAGAACATGGTGCTACTTTGAAGCACAACTGTGGAAAAAGAGATAGTAACATTGCCCTTTTTTTCTTTTTTTCTTTTTTTCTTTGGCCTTTCCTTTTTTTGGCCTTTCTTTTTTTTTCTTCCTTTTTTTCTTTCTTTGGACTTTCCATTTTTTTGGCCTTTCTTTTTTTCTTTAGGGCAATGCTCTAATAATGATTATCGTCACACTTCTATATATTTACAACTCATGAATTACAATTCAAAACTAGAACAAGGTATGACTCTATATGAATGACTCCGCGGTGTACCGGGATGGGCAATGAATCAAGAGTGACATGTATAAAAGTTTATGCATGGTGGCTTTGCCACAAATATGATGTCAACTACATGATCATGCAAGGCAATATGACAATGATAATGTATGTCATGATAAACGGAACGGTGGAAAGTTACATGGCAATATATCTGAGAATGGCTATGGAAATGCCATAATAGGAAAGTATGGTGTCTGTTTTGAGGAAGATATAAGGAGGTTTATGTGTGATAGAGCGTATCATATCATGGGGTTTGGATGCACCGGCGAATTTTGCACCAACTCTCAAGGTCAGAAAGGGCAATGCACGGTACCGAAGAGGCTAGCAATAATGGAAAGATAAAAGTGCGTATAATCCATGACCTAAACATTAGTCATAAAGAACTCATATTCTTATTGCAAAA